>NC_136912.1:61871494-61948969 GCF_949606895.1 Notothenia rossii
TTTTATCCACTACTGTTATTAGCTTACGGTGCAAGCATCTAGTTGAACAAATAAATGAATCAGTACATTAAAATAGCATTTGGTTTTTAATTCACAGTGTAATTAACTGGACATTTATTGACAACCTGATTGTAGATAATATGGCCACATTGTGGGCTTGTTTATAATCTCTAAACCACCTATGTTCATTAATATGTTGGATTTAATTCAAGCTGTGTCAGCAGTCTTTAGAAAATACGTTTGGTGAATCTGTCTATAAACAGTACAAAACTAAATACAGAGACAAGACACAGCTTAAGAGGGCCGTTAAAGACACATTGGCAGAGAAGAGATCACACACACAGGTGGAAAGAATCACAAAGGCGTGAATACACAAAGAAAGGAAGCAAAACAAGAAAAGAGACAAGGAGAAAATATATTTCAAAATAAACCAGGAAACATGAAACACAAAAACCAAGATCAAGACATTAATCCTATGATATCGGGTCACTAGGGCACAATGGAAACAAGTTATAATGTCACCTTTATGAAGAACATGTTAACATACAGGCTGATATTTCTTGTTTAAATTCAGATGGTAAATTAGTTGATTTTAGATTTTTTTGTGTTTCGGTTTGCCTAATAAATGTACTCAGTCTTTTAGTTATGTAATAGTATAATCATTGGCAAAAATATGACTACTCAGCCCTGACTATGCACACACTGCCAATGGCCACTAATACACCCTGCAGTCAGATCACTCGTTTTGCTCCGAATACTTGAGGGTAAGTGTTCATATCTAAATTACCCAATGCCTCAGGGTTGACTGAGATTTTGACATTGGGCCATCTCTATCTTTCCCGCTCTCTATCAGTCTTTCTAGTAGTAAATATTTCTAAAAAGCCCTCCATTTACATTTCTTTCTCCTGCTGGGAGCCAACTGTCAAGATCATTTTTAAATGTGGGAATTTACAAAAAAACATACTCGTTCCACCAAGTGGTAGAAAGTGAATAAATCAGATTTCTGAAGGGATGGCAAAAGTAAACACATCCTTTTCTCAAGTAGAAGTACAGATACTCGTGTTCAAAAATACTCTGGCAAAAGTAAAGGTACTGACTATACTTCTTTACTCAAGTCAAAGTAAAGAAGTATGGACTTTGAAATGTCCTTAAATAAAAAGTACCCATAACTAGCAGCTGTTTTAAAGATTACCTGACCTCCCTTTATATTAAAGAACAATAATGTCATTGTTAGCTAATGAATGTTTCCATGCTGAACAACGGCAACATGACAACGTTTTCATTGGTCCCTCTTCTTTAGAGAAGACCAGGAAATGATGGATACACGGATCGTGTTCAAATCAATAGGCACGCAATGACTCTAAATAATAATGATCACGCCACGAAACACACATTCAAAGTAAAGTAACTAACCTGTAAAATGTAAAGGAAACGTACAGGTATTTGTGTTAAAAATGTAAGAAGTAAAAGTAAAAAGTCTTCAGAAAGTAGTGGAGTAAAGTACTGATACCAGAAACATACACTTAAGTACAGTAGCAAATAAATGTTGTACTCCACTACTTCCCACCTCTGGATTTCTGACCGTTGTAACTAAATCATGCATCTGAAAAATTAATTATAAAATATGCTGTTACACTTAAAGCAAGTTATATTTTTCCTTAAACCACTTATTTTGGTACTTTCAGCATTTTCCCCCAGTGCAATAAGGAATCACTGACTTTTTAGGTGCGATCACTTTCAGTTTCACTTCAGGTAAAATATGTTACTTTTGTCTTTTGAAGATAGTAAACAAATCCACGTAATTAAAAGAGTCATGCCCACTGTTAAATAATGGTTTAAAGAAAGAAAAAATAATTTCCACTGTGAACAGCTGTTGAGGAAAAAATGTAAAACAGAACTCAAGAGGAGAGTAAGAGGGAACATTTTCTAAATTAGACACTGGGGAAATTACTGCCAAAAACTTAGAAAGAAACTTCAGTTTGAAACAAAGCAAGCTTTTCTTTGATTTGATTCAGATACAACAGACAATGGTCCCGGAGATAATTGATCAATCATCTGGATAATCTGGTGGCTTGTCTGGAAACGGTCCGATTACAGTATCTAAGTGCTTATGCTTCCCAAATTGAAAGAAACTATAATTATCTTTAAATATGAGTTTATGCTGTGTGGCAAAAGTAGAAGGAACCACATTAATGACCACGGTGTTAATGACATCCAACCAGTCGTGCCAACCTACCATTACATCTTTGCTTCAACAAATCAGCAATTTTATGGAAATTGTCTGTCTTGAGGATTTTCTGAATGAATACATCATGTACTTGGATTGAGACTGGATGTTCCCCTCTGTCTGCAGCCCCCAGGCCCCCCTCTCGACCCCCCTCTCAGTGGCAGTGATACTTTGTATCCATGCCCTCACAAAGGCATAATCAATTCAAGAGTTTGTCTTGGGTCATTATTACCTTATGGAGGACCATCTGTTCACTGAGGCTGGCCCAGGACTCTGCCAGACACACACCGAAACACACACTGAAACATGCACGCACGCGCACACACGCGCACACACACACACACACACACACACACACACACACACACACACACACACACACACACACACACACACACACACACACACACACACACACACACACACACACACACACACACACACACACACACACACACACACACACACACACATCCTCAAGGCTTGCCAGGTAGATTTGGATCGCAGGAAGAAGTGATATGTTGAATAATGTTGCCTCCAGGTTCTGTAAATGGAAGAGAAATCCCCTTGACAATACGAGCCTGTGTACATGTACATGCTCTTTATTGTTCGTACATACATTTATGGTTCCATAGTACACTGTCTATCTGCATGTGTTTCTCTCTAGTAATGTGACACGTGTGAGCAACAGTGTAATGAGTGGGCGTGCAATGTGTGCATGTGTGTGTCAGGTACAGATGGTGAAGCCATCACCCAGCCAAGTGGTTAAGCTACTGGTTAAGAGTTGCAAAGCTAAATATATTTACAGCTAACAACATCCTGACTGACTCACTAATGCTACTTTTAAAGAAATAAAAACAGCATATAGCAGGAAATAGTGAAAAGGAAGACATGTAAACATTATAATGCATGTTTGATGCATCTGGTAACTCGACGATACCCAACTCCTATCAATAGATACAGCAGATTGTGTTAGATATTTATGACCTTGAGAATTGTCTAAGGTAAAAATAAATATTGACAGATTTTAAAACAATCAGGTTTTCACAACGGACGGTATACCCAAATCTGTTCCAGTCTGGGTCAGAACGTGTTCATATTCACATTCAGGAGGTCAAAGTATAGTGTGCGGCATTGGAGCTGTCCAAAAACTAAGACAAATCTATCTCCCATCAACGCTATTATTTAAGTTGTGCCTTTTCCTTCAATTTGTTATCCTTTTTAGTCTAACTAGTAATTGCCCATCATGTTTGATTGGCTTTGGTTCCAGCAGGCTTTTTATTCTCTCACGCTGCTCAATACTTAGTTTTCAGTCACAGCAACAAGTTGAATTCAGTGAAAAAGCTATAAAAAAAACACAATATAGCACTTGCTAAAATACTTTTACTTGGTAAACATAGTGCGTCTGTTGCAGCTAATGAGCCATGTAGTTCATTCAAGATCTGCTAGAGTTCAACAACTGAGCCAATAGAAAGTTACCATTCATCAGGTAGCCAAAGACATCTGGAAGAATGGTCATGTGTGAATAAGCAATGCTTTCTATCAAAGTACTTATTAAAGGGGCCCTATTATGCTTGTTGGGGTTTTCCCTTTCATGTAGTGTGATATATAGGTATAATAATATAGGTAGGTATAAATGGTCTTCAAAGGCTAAAATCCCACACTACCCCCCCCCCCCCCCCCCCCCCTGCCTGAAACGCCCCCATTGTTTGCTTCTGTAACATGGTGACATCACTATGCAACACTCACACTTATATTGGCTAGGGCTCCAAAACATTTGATGTGATAGGCTAAGGACAGGACATCTCTACGTGGTTGACCACAAATGAGCCGGCCAGCCAACCAATCAGAGCAGACTGGGCTCTGGTTTCAGACAGAGGGTGAAAAGAGGTGCTGCAGCACAGGCAGTATGAGAACAATAAAGAGCTTTTTGAACATTAAAGAATGGAGACAAGTCACATAAGAGGAACAAAATACAAATATGAATCTGAAAAGGAGTATGTTGTTTTTTCAGGGAATATGTTGTTATTCTTCTCCCTTTCAAGTCAATCATTGTTGATGGTGAACAAAAACACAAAGGCTCTTTTTATAGTTTCTTAAAAAGGATTTTATAGGAGCTTAAAAAAGTCCCTCTGTCTCAGATTTGAAACGAGAATGGCTTGGTTAATTTAAGAAACAGTACTTTTTCACACCCCCACAGTTTTCACACCAACGCCACAGTGCATTGTGCACACAAACACGAACACACACACACACGCACGCACGCACGCACGCACGCACGCACGCACACACACACACACACACACACACACACACACACACACACACACACACACACACACACACACACACACACACACACACACACACACACACACACAGTGTGACTCAGTGTCATTGTTAAGGGAGGTGACACTGTTTTTGTATGTGTTTGTGTGTGTGCACGCTGAGACAGTGGCAGGCGATAATGAGTGATGTGCGTTAGCTGTTCAGCAGCATGATCCGGGCTATATTTAGATGTAACTGTGTTTTTACAGAGGGCTTGAGAGAAGGTGTGACTTTCAGCAAATTATAAGTTTATTATGTATGAGTCACAAAGTGAGTGAGCAAAATAACCCCATTTGTCTTTGTGATTTCCTTATGACGCTTCTTGTAAAAATATGGCCGTTACTCGCAGGATATCTAAGCTCATTATTGAGTACATTATAATGTTAAAACAGTAAAGAAAAACACAATCGTGTGGACTAATTTATGATATCTACAGTATGTCTAAGTTATTCACTTGGTTGTCTTGTAAATGCCCCTCAAATAGAGCCATTTCTGTCACATTAGCTGCCACAGAATTCAAAGCAAGAGTGATATAATATTGGCTTATTAAGAGACATTGTTCACCTGTCACTTAACCTGAAAATTATGACCTTTTAGGGCTGTAATTAAAATTGATTTGTCAAGAAATAGTGACAACTTGCACTCATGGAAACAGAAGTGGGGGAAAATAAATGTTTTAATATAAGCTAATGGGCTCTTAGATCAATGGGTGTTAATGAATTAATTTCTTTACACATGATTTGAATGCCATTAGCCATTATGTTTCTATCTTAGATTCCAGTTTTGGCTCCCACAGCTAGGTTGTCCTGCCAGCCAGCTAACCAAAATTCTGCCAACAAGTCAATATGTCAGCCTGGGAAATCACTGAAGTTTCTTTTCAAATATGACTTCCCGTCAGGCTGTGAATAAGAAGCTGTGTTCTTGGCTAAATATATAGGAAAGTTAAACTAAATTGTAATGACATTTGGAATGTTTGCTTGTGCTTACTTTTTTTTTTAATAAACTTTATTTTAAATTATTAGGGCAGTACATTTTATAGATATACAAGTTACATTAATAATACATACATCACATAAAGTAAAAATATATAAATAACATAAGGAGAGCACGTTTTATTTTATGCGGCTCAGTTATGTCACAGACTCAAGATGCCCCATGGCAGAGTCTGGGATTTGTCCAGGGTCTTTCTTCTCCTTAGTTCAGTAAGTATCTGTTTCATGATGGTGTTACTGCCTATTACTCTCTGGTTCAGTATCATTTTACACCTTGTCTTCCATATTTTCATACATGCGATACAAATTACCATCTGAAAAAGTTCCCTTTGCTTTATGCCCATCCCCTCATCCAGAATACAAAACATAATGGAGGCATATCTTACATTGAATACTAAACCAATGCCCCGCAGGAGCGACCACACCTCCTCAGCTCTGTAGCAGTCCATGAGGAGGTGCTGCAAGGTCTCGTCTTCCTCACAGTTAATCATTGGTGCTTGTGCTTACCCTTACTCATCATAGACTCTTATTTATCGTAATGAATCCTTATTAGTTTGATTGTATACAAATATTTTTTCCATCGTTTTAGAGAAACGGCATTTATTTTGATTGTCTTGGACAATGTGTTTTGTTCTTAATGTGACTGCAGTAATTATACTACCAATTGTTGCCACTGTTCCACAATTGCCTCAGAGCTCAGTGTTGCACTCGAGGCTAGGTTAACACTATTAAAGCATTTTGTCAAAAAACAAGCTAATTCATTGAGACCAATGCATTTGGTCAGAGTGTTGGAAGAGATTCTCGGCCTTGGCCATTGAAGTATCTGGAACCTCCTTCTCAACACTTTAACTTATTGCGTAATGTAGGGTTACGTATTGTAACCCTTGTTATATTAGCACAGGCGAAGCCCTCTATTGGACTCTATGGGTACTACCTTACCCTGCGAGCATTCTCCCACTGAGACTTCTATAGACGTAGCCGGCCTTGGGCGGGCCTACCTGAATGGGCGCGCATCACACCGTATAAAAGGAGGCCTCGCCTCCTGACTATCATCCTACACCTCTCTTCAGCGAGCGGAATAGGACAGACAGTGCCTTGAGTAGAGGGCTCCGCCTGTGCTAATATAACAAGGGTTACAATACGTAACCCAACGTTATATCTCTCACAGGCTCCGCCCTCTACTGGCTTCTATGGGTACAGTGGGTGGAGCCCCGATGTATACGCGCACTGTCGTCCAACAACAACATTCCACCCTACTGCCCCTGACCGGCTTTTCTGGTCAGCAGCTGCTGCCCCACATTCTCCTTTAACCCGGTTGTAACCGAGTAGAAATCTGAGCTGTGGCTGACAGAGCACACCCTGCTGCGCTTACCTCGCAGTAAGTGTGCTCAAAAAACAGTGCCGGGGGAACCCCCCCCGCCGCCCATAGACGGATGGGGAGAGCCCACTCGGCCCCGAATGGGCTTACTACACGCCAGGGAGAGCGCCAGAGCCCATGCCCCACACTCAGACACTGACCCCGTGCGGAGTGTGTGGACTAATTTGTGGAGGGCTAGGATGAGGAGAGCAGCCCTCCAGCCCTTTAAGGGCCCAGCGCACCCCTCGCCCATCCTGGGACCCTCAGAGGGCCCGAGAACAGCGAAGGCGCATTACGTCCGGGGAGGGGGTCAGATGCCAACTGACCCACAACCCCCCCCCACACCTACCAGTCCTGTGTTGCCCCCGCAAGCACAGCTGAGGAGAAAGAGCCCGACATGTCCAAGAGATAAAACCTTATGAAGGGGCCTGGCGTCGACCAAGACGCCGCTGTGCATACAGTATATCCTCCACACTCACACCGTTGAATAAGGCTGTTGACAAAGCTACAGCCCGTGTGGAGTGCGCACAAATCCCCATGGGGCAGGCTCTCCCTGCCTGTCCGTAGGCATGTGCAATGCAATCGCAGAGCCAGCCTGCCAGGCGTTTCTTGGGCAGAGCTTTCCCGATCACCCTGCCCCCGAAGCACACGAACAGCTCTTCGGTGCGTCTAAAGGCAGCCGTGGGCTCCACATAACACGCTAGCGCACGCACCGGGCAGAGGAGGTGCAGTTTAGCTTCCCTGTCCCCACCATGGGGGGGAAGACTAAAACCCCCTAACTGAATAGCCCTCGACCTGAACGCACTCCTTAGGTTTTTGGGCACAAAGGAGGGGTTCGGTCTGAGTGTCGCGCCACTCCGGTCACCCCGAATCTGTAAACAACTCGGGTGCACTGACAGAGCAGTTCACTCGGACACCCTTTTGGCTGACGTTAAGGCAAGAAGCAGAGCTGTTTTCCACGACAATGCTTTCAGAGAGGAGAGCTCCAGAGGCTCAAACGGCCCCGAGGCCAGAGCCTCGAGCACTAGGGGCAGGTCCCACTGCGGGGTGGAGGTGTGCACTACTGGGCGCAGCCTCCTGACCCCCTGTAAAAACCGCGACATCAGTGGTTGACTAAAGGCTGACCTGCCGCCAAATCCCTCATGGCAGGATGAGATGGCTGCTGCATACACCTTCACTGTTGAATGTGCAAGCCCTCTGTCCACCAGTAACTGTAAGAAGGATAAAATAGAGCCTAACTCACAAGACAGGGGCTCTATTCTCCGCTCCTCACACCATCGCTGGAATCCCAGCCACTTCGGCCTGTAACAGGCTGTGGTGGATTCAGCTCTAGCTGCCTGGATAGACTAAATAACACTGTCATACAATCCACCCTGTCTCAGCCTGTCCCTCTCAGGAGCCAAGCCTGGAGGGGTTTGCCGAGAGTGGGTAACGCCCCGATTGCACCTGCCTCTTGAGACATCGCCCCCCAGAACTGGGGAACCGCCCAGGGCTGGCCCAGCTTCATCTGTGTCATCTCTGAGTACCACGGCGCCCCTACGCGGTCCGGAGCCACTAGGATGACTGACAGACGTTCTCGCCTCACTCTCCCCAGGAGAGGGAGAAAGAGACGCAACGGTGGAAAGGCGTATAGCAGCTTCCTTGGCCATGGCTCGTGTGCAAACGCGTCCACCCCAAGGGCGGGTCGTCGCCCAGGGCCATGGAGAACCACAGGGCACAGTGGCTGTTTCGCCGGCTGGCACCCACTCGCCCCTCGACAGCCCGGAGCTGACAGGTCCATGGAGCCTGCCTGCAGGCGCTAATCTCACTTTCCGAACAGGAAATGCAAGCCTTTCTATTATTAACACAGCGCCACTTTCCGAACCATTGATGAATGCTTGTGTGTACACAAAAACGGCAGGCAAAACTGTTTTAAATGTGTGTTTCCTGTATGGCGAATACAGCTGGTTTATTTATCTCTGTAGTTGTTGTGAGTGTGGAGGGAGCAGCTACAGGTTAGCTTAGCCTAATCGATCAGTGCACTACGAAGCCAGTGCTAGACAGTGAGCTGTCAACGGGGGGGAGCCCCGCCGGTCATTATTAACAGGAGAGCTGGATCTGATTGATATGGACATAAACGCGAGTGAAGTGTAACCGGACGCAAGAGAGAGATCAGATCAGCTGCTGAGTCTGACGTAGACATGCAGCTCTGCATGATCACCTGAAGCTCCGCCCTCTGTTTAGCGAGCTGACCGGACAGCGCAAAATGCGTATATGAAGTGTCATGAACGCAAGAAATCCCACCCTTGTGGGGGCGCGTCATGTGATTAGCTTAGACTGGAGGAGACATCTGATTGGCTATAGATGAGAGAAATTACAAGTACGAATCGGGTGAGCGTCAAGGGGTCTAAAAAAAACACACACACGAATGCACAGTGATCCGTGCACAGAAAGCAGTTTTGTGTTTGCAGCGGTTTTAAACGGAAAACAAATATGTGTGGATCAAAAATACATAATGTAAAACTTTTCTATGTTTGGATTTTATTTACATGTATATGAAACGGAACACATTTGTGTGTGCATTGAAAAACACAAGTGTGGATACGGAAATAAAAGTTTGAATCCTTTTGTGGATCATGAAATACAAGTGTGAATCCTTGCATGTGTGTATTATGAGACTGTTCTGAGCCCATACCTGAATGCACCGCCACGCGCTCTTCTGTGAGTACGGGCGCTGCCATAATGCAGCTCCTACCACTATGGTAAACTGCATTAATTGGAGTCTTAGCCCCAGGCTTAGTGTGTTCCCTAGCAGCAATACGCCGGCCATAATGCCTCTGTACACGCATAGCACTATGATAGCTCTGCCTGCGGTTTATCACTCTCATCTGCACACTCCCACTAGCCTCCTCCCTTGCAGGAGCTACGGCTGGGGCGGCGAGTGGGGAATTTGTACAGACATCATGTGTAAGTGTAGCATTGTGGCAACAAAAGACACTTAAACTTGGATACAGATCAACTTTTTCTTTATTTTTAAAAGATCTCAAAGGAATCTGTGCATCAAATAGAGAGGAGGCGGGATCCGGGCAAAGAGATTTTCTCCCCCCGCCGAGACGCTACCTCCCCCTGCCAGTCAGCTCTGTGCAGACGGCGCACCCCACCCGGCCGGTCTCTGCTGCTGAGGAGCATGCCGAGGTCGGGCAGCCCGCCCCCGTGGCTGCCGATACACCGGTACCACGGGATGGGCCGAAGAGGTAGAGGGTGCCGGCGCCTCTCCCTCCGCTTCACTGTCACACTGCGCTCCCTCATCTGCATGCGCGGAGGAGTGCGTAGCGGGGCCGGAGGAGGGGCCAGCGGTAGAGCCCCTCCGTGGACACGGGGGCTCCGAGGAGATCTTCTCGGTCCTTCTTAGATAGGGCAGTGAGTCCCAACCACACATGACGAGACGCCACTGTGGCCAAGGAAATCACCCGCCCTGCTGCAGTGGCCACGCCATGAATCAGATTATTAATTTGACCTATAGCGCGGTCACGTTGTGTCCGAGCGGCCCTCCACCTTGATGATGCCTGCCATAGCGGCTACTGGGGCCTTTGTTTTAAATTGCTGCTGCCATGTCGCCTCCACACCACCGCCATATATCAGGCAGCTGGGGCGAAACGAAGGTCGGCTGCGCTGGATGCACCGGGCCGTAAAACCCCTGTCTCAGGCGGCTTACAGGCCTACGCGCTCCGCCGCCAGGGTCATCACCGCTGGGAAATCCATCCGCGCGGACCAGAGAGTCGGACCTCCAGATACCGAGGCGTCCTCGTCCTCCTCCTCCAGAATCGGGGTCGTCTGGCCCCATGGAAGGGAGAACCGGAACGGCACTTCCTCCTCTCCTGAATCGCCCATCTCGACGACGTCAAGATCCAGATCCTCCAACTCCTCCTGCGGGGCCTCTCCTGACAGGAAATGCTGCCCACGATGCTCACGCGTGAGCCGAGGAAGCATCTGGCAGGCTGAACATGCCGGCACCGGGCCTATACTGCTCATGGCGTGGTCAGGCCCCATACACAAGAAGGGTTGTGGATCCGCCCCCGCGATCAGGTTCTGACTTTTCGGGAAGGTCCTGTGGTCAAGAACTGACTCCATTACTCTCTTTTCTTCTCTCGTCTTTAAAGCTCCGTGGAATCACTTCCGCTGCTGAAGAGAAAAGGATGATAGTCAGGAGGCGAGGCCTCCTTTTATACGGTGTGATGCGCGCGCATTCAGGTAGGCCCGCCCAAGGCCGACTATGTCTATAGAAGTCTCAGGGGGAGAATGCTCGCAGGGTAAGGTAGTACCCATAGAGTCCAGTAGAGGGCGGAGCCTGTGAGAGATATAACAGTGCAATTCTAGGAGGTGCAAAACAATTTTTTCAAAGATCGAAAACAAAGTCCGAGCAGACCATAATGATCATACTGTTAATCAAACTTTATGTAAGCATTTGCATAGCTAAAGCCTCCTGGTTTCTTTCTGTGGGATGAATAAAGGTATTCTGATTCAGATTTTTGGTGGACATAGGTGAAGGACGATAAAGCCCATCCCCCCTATTCTCATGTACACCTTTCCATACATGTGTCCATGGTCATGCTCCCTGCACTACATTGACACTTGACCTTGTTAGTTTTCTTGAGACGGGAGTTTTACCTTTGTCAATTTTCCTATCGTTACTTAGTACCCCATTAACTTCAGAGAATGAGAAGAATAGTTTACCTGAACCTACTCTGACGGTGGCCTTTTCTTGACACTCTAAATTCAACAGTTTGTGAGGCCTGGATTTTAACCTTGTTCATACACAATATGCTCCTAACATTAACTACCATAATGATCCCATTCTGAGTCCTTTACTACTACATTGCACAAAAGTATATTTCATGCAACAAACTGTATCTTTCTACGAGAGCTCTGGCAAGAACATTTAAAAAAAAAACGGAACCAGGTTCAAATATTGCACCGCACTTTCTGCACAAAAGAATATATCCAAGTACTACAAAATATGTATTATAGCATGGAGCTTTTACTTTATTTTCTCTCTTTTTACATCAAAACAAAAGAGATTATAACTGCCCTATATTTTCCCATTACTGTTCAGTCCTCATTTTAACTGTCAACTCCCCTTCTTTAAATTGGTTTTCTTGGTTTATGTTCCATCCTCTCTTCAGCACCCTGCAGCAACATTCCCATCTCAATCCAGACCCTTGTGTTGTTTTGCCAAAGGCTTTTCAGTCTGAAAGCACCCTAAGTGCCGTTTGAAAGGCTCACCTTAGGGCGAAGAGCTTCAGTGTCACACAAAGACAAGCAGTCACTCCATGAGCTTCTAGTTTGAGAATAATTTGTTCATCTGTTTTCTACATTACCAGCCAACCATTCAGAAAATCCGGTTGCCAACATTCAAAGCAACACAACAAACAAATTGGCCATTTTCACAGCAGGTGAGGCACAGGTGTTACTAATAACGTTAATTATGGGTTTTCCATTCAAGGTTCATAGAAGGCAATGACAGTGTGACAGTGAGCCAGCATGAACAATATCAGGACCGAGAAACTGGAGCAGCTTAATGGAATCCAGTCAATGTTAATGGTATTATTCAACCGTATGCCATTCCCACTGAGAGATGACAACATGTCCTCCATAAAAAGCCTTCCAGCATGGTCCCAATGATCAGGTGGTGAGTCTGTCACCTGGCGGCTTAATGAGCTGGCAATTTACCTTTTCGCCAGAGTGACATTTTATGTCAAGTTTAGGATACAAAAGAAAAACACAAAGTCCTAAAAATAAGCGTAGTTATTAATTAGTATCAACCTTACCTGATCCCTTGTTCTTACCTTTTTTTAAATTGTTATTGTAATCCTACACGATTAATTGGTTCTTCGTCAAAAATAATTTAAGATCCAAGGCGCCTGCTACAGACAGGCACTTTGTTCAGAACATGGGCTTATTAAGAAGAACTGGAACAGTGTTACAAAATGGTGCCCAATTAGTTTTGTTCTATGAAATTTGCTCACTAGGAGCATGCATTGAAAAAAGAAACCCTCTGTGATTGGCATGCTGCTGCATTTTTGGCACATAGAATGTGTGCCCCTGTGTAGGAATCAAAAGAAGGAAGTGGGAAGAAACATGTTCTGGACTGTACAGTATCAACTTCATAATCAATGACCACTGCTCAATTAGTTTATTTTATTTGTATATATATTTATTCAACAAGTACAATGCATAAAAATACAATAAACAGAGAAAATATCAATTGTGCCAGATTAAGCTATTGGCTCATTTCCATCTAAACGTTTTGTTAGAGCAGAGTCAGGGTTTTGGGAAATGGGAAAAGACACGAGGTACGGGTAAAGTAAATGTATTTAATATAACTAAACAAACTAAGGAAGCAACCAATATGAGGTGTGTGAGTGTGATATCAGCAGTCGTTATGTGTGAGCGCGATGTAGTGCCAAGTGTTGCATGCCAAAAACATGATGATGCCGAACAAAGGACAAAACAGTTAGCTGTACTCAGGAAGGAGTAGGCCAGCAAAGAGAGAGCTCGAGACCCTCTGGAGCAGGGCTTTAAAGGTGCAAAAGGCACATTGATGTATTTTAATACGTAAATGTGTACCAGGTGTGTAAGGAGACTCACAAAGTGTCAGAAAATAAAACCCTCTCCCTTTTCCTCCTTACCAACATCTCTAAAAACGGGGGTAGGCTACAACTGAGCTGATCCAGATTTGCTGAGAACTTGACTGTAAGGTTTTAGCGCTATTATCCAGTTAGTTGTTGTGTTTTTAGTGTGTGTCTATCTGTCTTATGTTAATGACTCTACCCTCTCTTTCCAGGTGTCTGCACTTCCTGTCCTTGTGTGTCACCTGTCAGACTGATTGTTGTTCCCGCCCCTGATTGTGTCCACATGTGCCCCATTACCTAATGTGTGTGTGTATATATAGTCCTTCTCTCTCTTTGTCTTGTGTTGGTTCGTCTTGTCTTTTCATCATATCCATGCCTGTTTACCAGAGACCTGTTTGCATTACCTAGTCGAACCTAGTGATTCTATGGAGAGTCCTAGTAGATCCTAGAAGTCATTATTGAAAAGCTTTGTGTTCTTTACAATAAAGAATATTACAAAGCAACGGAATCGAGCATCTGAGTTCTTATGAGCCCATCGTGTCATTGATGTCATCACTGAAATGTGGGCTGGCTTAACAATGCGTGACATGTTTTGGAAGTAATATGGTCTGTGTTTACATTACCAAGCATTGCCAACACTCAGAGCTAACGCTGTATGTGTAAAAAGCCGGAAATAAAAAGTATTGTCCTTGTGGTAAACCTGTGAGAGAGAAAGCATTGGAGCTCCATCCTGTCTCAGAAATAATGCTTGATGTGGTTTGGAACATAATATGGCGTTTATTCACGGCAGCGTTCAGCTGAGTTTCTGCCGTTAGACATCCTTCTCTTCACTGCTCACTGCTTGCATTCGGACACTCCAAAGGGGCGTGGCCGGCAGCAGCTCCAAAGGGGCGTGGACAGCAGCAGCTTGGTTACATTTAACCTGTTTTCTTTTACGAAACTGTGTCTTAGGGCTTCTTAACATATAAAAACCTATTAATGTGTCATACCCACTTAACGGGAAGAAACTCAGCTAACTGACGATACGAACAATCTTTACCGAAACATAACAAAAGTCTCACAAGAAGCGTCTATATGAGCCCTGAGCGGAAAAATGCTAACGCACTTAGCACAGAACTCACAGTAGAAATACTTTATTACTTATCGGATTTGCACAAACAAGATATCAGCTATATAGCTGAGATTCCACATATTTTAGAGGTATAAGTATCATCACTGTGCGACCAAAACTCACGGCAGCTCAAGCAAACCCGGACAACACACAACGTAGCTTTACGGAGCAAAAACTGCAAATAGTCTTACCTTTGCTGTTTTTCTGATCAAAAGTTGTGTTCAATGGCATTAAAACAATAACAATGCTGCTGAAGGTTAATCCATAGGTTAATCCAATGTGTCTGTGTCACTTTGAAATGATTTCTGATAATCCATCGGCAATAAGCCTAGTTTTCAGTTTTCAGAGCGTAACATAGCTTTCGGTTTGGGCAAACTGCGTGCGCATCACCCTAGCTCCTCAACGTTAACGTGGAGGTAGATTTAGGTACTTCCCCTTAGATTATATTGGCTCTAATGGTTCATGTCTTCAGAGACATGTTTTGTATAGATATGGCCCTATAATATATTGTTAAAATATAGCACAATAGGTGACCTATAAACTCCAGCACTGCAGCGACCAGGTGCTCCCAATCAAGTGTCACCTTCAAATACAAAAATGAGAATTGTTTGGTGACACACTATTGGGAGGAGTAAGGCTCAGGTCATCACAGTACACGTACATACCATTTTCTATTTATATCAATTAATAATAGTTAGTTAACTAATTTTTTTAAATAAATTGTACTCTGGTTTTACAATTGAAAATCTGTTTCCCTAGACTCCTGCTTTCAGAGTTATTTTCAAAGTTATTACCAAAATTGATATAATTCAAGTGCAGAGGCAATTACAAAATATTATAAAGAGCAGATTTAATTATATTGTCTTAAAGTTACCACCACCTTTTAAAGGGTTCTGCTAATCTGTCCCGCAATGAAATGGAGTTTGACACCTCTGGTCTATATCAAAGCTCTAGGTCACATTCAAACAACAAATATCTTAACATATGGTATTTTGAAAGACCAAACTCTTATTAAATGGTCAGTATTAAAAATTATATTGTGTTATGGCTTGACGCTTTAATTGACATCATTTTGGCATAGTTTGCAGACTTTTGTTCTTTTCTAACAACTCCCACATGTTAAATATGCTGAGACAGTATGCTCCAGCACTTCTAGAGATAAAGGCTTGTCTTTCTTTTTTCTCCCTACCCATTGAAGTCCAGAGTGGATGAGAACCCCAAGCCCCAGTTAACTGATAGGCTTGATGTGTAATTAATGGTCTGACACGGGCTAATGAAGCTAATGACGCTAACTGCGCTAGCATATGGGCGCCCTTTGGGGATCCACACTCGGCACTCTAATTTAGATAAATGACGCCCCAGGTTATGCCGAGCTATTTGCATTTCATTTGGTGGAGGCCAAGAGAGAAACAGGGATTAAACAGAGAGATGGATAGGAGAGATCAAACAGCAGAGGTGTTTGCGGTTGGAGGGATGGGGAGATGGAGGTATTGACGCCAGTAAATGTGCATGCGTGTGTGGGTGTAGATCTCCCCTGGGCCATGCATGATGTTGTAGTCAGATAAAAGGATTGGAAGCAGAGGTGGCTGATGGCAGCTGTCAAAAACACACAGTAAAAAAACATCACCACTTGTTCAGTGTGTGTGTGCGTGTATTTCCAGGGATGCACACAGGTTTGTAATTACTGTATATTTGCCCTTGGGAGACATGTCATTGTCAGCTAGAAAGTCTCAAGAGGACAGAGTATGTGTGCTGTTTTTGGATTGCCTCATTGTAGTACATGAGAGGTTCCACCTGTCAGAACATGTACTGTATGTTCTAACCTACTTGTATGATACTGAACCTTCCATTAGAATATAGTGCAAATAGTTTATGGGTATGGCCTCGTTGATTACTTTTGTTAATGCTTAACGTATACAAAGTCTTCAAGTTTAATACAAATCTATCTCATTTTCAATGACCTCACATTCTTTAGTCCCTTGAGGGTTTTGTTCAGGATGTGAGAATGACAACTTCAGATTGAATATTCAAAGTATGTTGCATGTTACCAGCTGGTAATTCACAAAGGCAACTATGACAGCTGTCACCAGTTCTAGAGTATTTAAAAGACAAAATCATAGATGTATGCCAAATAGGATTTGCTTATAGTTTATCAAATACCTTGCTGTACATTTCCAACTTATTGAGCCGCAGGAAGGTGTTCACTGTCATGTGTCAACAGTGTCTAAGTGTCGTATTAGGGATGTAACGATACCAAAAACTCACGGTACGATAATATCGCGATAACAAGTCCACGGTACGGTATTTATCGCAATATTGAATAATAAAGGGAAGAAAAAAAAAATCCTAATTTTTTTTTTTTCCATAAAACATTTTTTTACTCGGAAAATGTTTCTTTATTACATAATAAATCTGATTTTTACAGCCTTTTTGTAGGATAGCAGTATTTTAAAGTGTCAAAAACAAAGTGACAGTAACAGACTGGAACAAGAAAACCAGTGTTTTTGTACCTACTGGTACTACCAAACAAAGTAAGCATTTTCTTTATGCCACTGCATCTCACAAATAAACAAGGACATTTAATAATCAGACCCTGCAATAAAATAAATCAAGTTTCACTTTAGTTTTTCAAGTAACTCAACTCAAACTCACTAGTCACTCACTCAGCATCATCAGACAGGTTTTTAGGAATATGAGAATGTCCACATTTCCAGGTATTTATAAGCTGGGGTGTTTGGGCATTTACAATATCCCCTGCTCTGGAAACAACTCTCTCGCTTGGTACTGATGTTGCTGGGACACCAGTGGTCGCGTTAACCGAATATTTTATTTAACAATGACAGAAAAATCTGAAAGCAGTCTGTCATTTTGACAGATTTGAACAAACTCAGAACAGCGCCAACGTTTCCCCGCAGCGAGGCTCTGGTGTTATGCCGTGTTATGCATGCCCTCCAAAAGGAAATGATATAGTTCCCAAACCGTACTCTGCCGTACAGATCAATACATGTCTGGGAGGTTTTGCGACAGTCGTATACAACTAAGTCTTGAATTTTAAGGTCTAAGCGGAGAGCTCTGACAATAGAACTCAATATTGTGTGGCATAAAGCTGAACTTGCAACATTACTTATTAAGCAATAGGCTGGGGTGGCAAGGTACATACATACAGTTTAAGAAACATTTAATATAATTGCCACCTTGAGTTGTAAAATGATGACTCTTCGATAGATAGATAGAAATAGAAATTACAATGAACTCAAGGTGCCAACCCGTAACAACAAGACAATATAAAAACAACAAGACAATATAAAAACAACAAGACAAAATAAAAACAAGAAATGGGACTTAAATAGACATGATAGGGAATATGTACATAAATAAATAATAAATTAAATTGCACGATTCCCCTCGTATTGCATGGAAGGCTTATATCATTTAAATATTAGCAGCGTTTAGTGCACATATGGCCCTGGGAAAAAAACTGAATTTGAGTCTGTTTGTCCGGGAAGACATGGTACAGAAGCGCCTGCCTGAGCGCAGCCGTACAAAGTGCTTGTTACCCAGGTGTTGTGGATCCTTGAGGATGTTGACTGCCTTCTTAAGGCAACGAGAGCTGTACAGTACCTCCAGGGAGGGGAGGCGGCAACCGATGATCTTCTGGGCCAAGTTGATTACCCTTTGGAGCGCACCTCTCTCTGCGACGGTGCAGCTGAGGAACCACACGCAGATGCAGAAGGTGAGGATGCTTTCCAAGGCGCAGCGATAGAAGGACATTACATTACATTACATTGCATTTAGCTGACGCTTTTATCCAAAGCGACTTACAATAAGTACATTCGACCAGGAAGATATAACCTTGAAGAAAACCGAATCATATAAGTACATCAGGTTTCATAGAGCAAAACATTTCAAGTGCTACTCAACTGGCTTTAGATAAGCTAGTCCTTTATTAGTATATAAGTGCTTTGTTAGTAATTCTATCGCTCGAAGTGGAGTCGAAAGAGATGAGTTTTCAGTCTGCGCCGGAAGATGTGCAAGCTATCTGCTGTGTTTTTGCTGATGGGAACTTGGGTCCCCCTCGCAGAGCGGAGTGCACGTGCTGGGGTGTACGGTTTAACCATGTCCTGGATGTAGGAAGGGCCAGATCCATTCGCAGCATGGTACGCAAGTACCAGTGTCTTGAAGTGGATTCTAGCAGTTACCGGAAGCCAGTGAATTGAGCGGAGGAGCGGCGTGGTGTGGGAGAATTTTGGAAGGTTGAAGACCAGACGAGCCGCTGCATTCTGGATGAGCTGCAGAGGTCGGATGGCACATGCAGGTAGACCAGCCAGGAGGGAGTTGCAGTAGTCTAGGCGTGAGATGACGAGAGCCTGGACCAGAACCTGCGTCTCTTTCTGGGACAGCTGGGGACGTATCCTCCTGATGTTGTAAAGCGTGTATCTGCAGCAGCGGGTTGTAGCAGCAATGTTTGCAGTGAAGGACAGTTTGTTATCTAGGATCACACCCAGATTCCTTGCAGTCTGAGTCGGGGAAAGAACAGAGGGGCCAATGTTGATTGTTAGGTCAAGAGTGGGACAATCTTTTCCCGGAAGGAAAAGCAGTTCAGTCTTGTCAAGGTTGAGCTTGAGGTGATGAGCAGACATCCACTGAGAGATGTCAGCTAGACAAGCAGAGATGCGTGCGACGACACAAGCAGGTCCTGTCTGAGGTGGTATTTCCTGAGTACTCTCAGGAAGTAGAGTCTCTACTGTGCCCTCTTGAACGCCCAGGAATTTGATCACTGAGACTCTCTCCACACAGCCTCCATCAATGTACAGGGGCTGCATTTCCTGGGTTTTCAGCTTGTTCAGCTGCAGGTTGTTTACTTTACACAACACTAACAGTTGCTCCACCTCTTCCATGTACGTGGTCTCGTCACACCCTGAGATGCAGCCCACCACGGTGGTATCATCAGTGAACTTTATGATGGAGTTGCTGGTGTGGGCGGGGACGAGATCATAGGTGTATAGGGCGTATAGTAGGGGGCTCAGTACGCAGATCTGTGGTGACCCGGTGCTGAGACTGAGGGACGTGGAGGTGCCTATTCTCACTGTCTGGGGGCGATCAGACAGGAAGTCCTTAATCCATAGATACAAGGAATGGGATACTCCCAGGACTGATAGCTTGGTCACCAGTCTGTCAGGGAGGATGGTATTAAATGCCGAGCTGAAGTCCACGAAGAGCATCCGTGCGTAGCTCCCCCTACTCTCCAGGTGAGACAGGGTAGAGTGGAGAGCTGTGGCGATGGCGTCCTCCGTGGACCTGTTGGCCCTGTAGGCGAACTGGTGGGGGTCCAGACTGGGAACGAGGGATGAGACGATGTGGGGACGAACCACCTTCTCAAAAACTTTAGCGGGGGTGGAGGTGAGTGCCACTGGACGGTAGTCATTTAGGCAGCCGATGTTGTTCTTTTTCGGCACCGGGATGATTGTGGATGTTTTCAGGCAGGATGGGACGATGGACTGGGACAGGGACTGGTTGAAGATCTTGGTGAAGATCCCCGCCAGCAGGTCAGCGCAGTCTCTCAGCACCCGTCCCAAGACTCCGTCCGGCCCCGCTGCTTTCCTCGGGTTCACTGCCTTCAGTATGCGTCTCACCTCGTGCTCCGTGAGGATGAGGCTGCTGAGGACAGGTGGGTGTAATGGTGTGGCCGCTTCCGTTAATATAACGAATGGCTACCATAGTAGCATCAGCCACATTAGTCTGGAGAAGAGTCTATAAATGGAGAAGTCATTTTTGTAATATAATCTAGCTTTGTAGGTTTTAAAGCAACATGAGATAAGCTCCAACATTGTTCTATGTTGTTATGGGCGATATTCGTACTGCTGTTAGCGTTAGTTTTTACAAATAAAAACTAATGCTTAGCTTTACATGACATGACAAGACCATAACACAGTGTCATTGCTGCACATTATCAGTGTTAACCCAAAGGCAGTCTTGTTTTGGCTTGATTAGGTTGTTTACTCACTTGTTATCAACCGCCGTTTTCAAGACACAGAAGTTTCTGACATTTACGAGTGGAATAATTGCTGACCTATTCTTTTTGGAGAATGAAACGTGAACATTTCTTAGGCATTTTTAACCAAAGACCTTATTACTGTCTTCAAACCATTAAAAAAAACGTTGACTTCGAGTTGAGGGAACCGGAAGTGGTAAAATGCAAAGTTATTTTCGGGTTTTAGGACTTGTTTTTGCACCACTCTATACTTGACTAAATACTCTAATGTACTGTAATTTTCGGACTATAAGGCGCACCTGAATATAAGCCGCAGCAGCTAAATTGAATGATGTGTACATATATAAAACGCACTGGACTATAAGCCGCAGGTGTTTTAATGTTTAATTACCATATGTAAGGGTTCGTGCACAGAGGGGATTGTCGGGAAAGAGATGGCTGTTTGAGGAAGTTCCCGTTTATTAACATTTCAACAAACAAGTTGCATATTTGCATAACGTATTCAAGTGTTACCATTTAGTGCAATAGTAGCTACAGAACATGTACTGTGCTGTGTAAACTGTACCGTATCACATAGCGTTTCAGACACACAAACTTTTCAACTTTCAAACTTAAACGGTGCGCTCCCAGCGCACGTACCGGCAGTGATCTACAGCAGTGGTTTTCAACCAGTGGTACGGGGACAAACTGTCTCGCTCTTGTAATGTCTGTCTGTCTTGCTCTCGTTCTGTCTCTCGTACCACTCTCGGTTCCACTTTTACTTTTGCGCGCTACCTGTCTCACTCTTTTCCGGCCTCCAGCTTTTCCTGCTGGAGCCCGCCGCTTAAAGGTGGGGGGCGCGGACCGGCCATAGAGCCCATAGAGTTAAAGGTGGTGGACTGTAACCTGTAAAATCCATAGATTTAGGAGGTCCCCTAGCGGCCGTTAGCTGTAAAAATCCATAGATTAGCCGCACCGTTATACAAGCCGCAGGGTCGAAAAATTGGAAAAAAGGCGCGGCTTATAGTCCGAAAATTACGGTAGTTGAAATCTCTGGATAAATTCAGTGTGCAGACCTGGTTTAAAAGATACCTTACGGAGTTATGTAACCATATACATATGGAATGTCTTACATGTGTACTAGGATGGGTTAAAAGCAGAGAACACATCTCACTCTGCTCTGCATGTGTGACCATTAAAGAGGGTTTCATCCCTCCCTATTTGTATTTGTATTGTACATGTGTAATATATGTAATGTCATTTAATGTAAAGTGCTTTGAGCACTTGGAAAACCGCTAGAACAGAGGTGCCCAGTACGTCGACCGTGGTCGACCGGGGCAATGCCGGTAGATCTCGAGTCATTCATAAAAATAAAAAAAATCCAGCTCTGTTAAAGTAGACAAAACTGGTTTTGATCCCTCCTCCCTTGGTCTCCCTGCCACTTAATTCAGGAGTTTACTTGATTGACAGAAAAAGCGACCTATCGCTTTCCAGTCTGTTAACCAAGAATGCAAAGTGATACAAAATCAGTCAAGTGCCGGGAAAACTCAAATTAAGTTAAACAGACGAACAAGAGACAAACAACAAAATTAGTGCGGACCGAGCAAGAAGCTAAAGACATACCACTTCCACCCAGAATGGGAGGAAGAATATTTTTTTGTGATGTCACATTCAAAGGTTATTTGCCTTATTTGTAAAGCAAGCGTCGCTCTGCCAAAGAAAGGTAACGTGAAGAGGAATTATCGGAGTGTTCACAAGGCATATGACAGCGACTTCCCTCCGAGTAGCGAGTTGAGAAAGAGAAAGGTCATGTATTATTGCTACAAAAACATTATCTTGCAGTCTTAGTGTCGCCAACTCGTTTCTAACATGCAAAAAGACAAACAAATGCGTCTATGGTCGGTGTATTTTCGACTTTTCCAATCGAGAAGAGATCTCTCCCCCGTCTGTGTGGGAGGGGGCGGGGCAGTTTACACACACGCGGCTGGCTGCTACATGCAGCAACACAAGGAGGAGATGGCGGAGAGAAGCGCTCCAAGGTGTGGTTAAATGTTACCCGTCTTGAGGAGGACAATGCTCTTTGCCAATAGTGTTTAGCATGTAAGGGCGGTAACACGAGCAATTTGTCTAAACATTTAGCAACAGTGCACCACATCGAGACGGAGGAATGCACCGGGTTCGACTGTCTTTCTAGTACTCTGTAGCCCCATCCACGAGTAACGGTTCCACGTCAGGTATTATGTATGCTAGCAGCAACACACGGATAATACGATTTGTTAAAACATTGTTGTTTCTTTTGATGTAAAATATATATTTTTTAATTTAAATAACAAGCAATGTTAATTGTGTTCACAATTTGTTAAGTTAATTTAATAATATATGTATTTTTTTTATCAAGTATTCATCTTTATTGTCTTCATTGTTAGTTTTCCACATACCTAAAACAACCTCAAGCTAAATCTAAAAGTTGTTTGCTAAATAAGAGCGTTTGAGAAATTGTGCAAGGCATACAGTAATAGTCCGAATAGTCGATTAATCGTTTCATTAAAGCCAAAAAACTGTGGGCACCCCTGCGCTAGAATAAATACCACAAATTATTCTTATGTTGTGTTCAAAATTCCAGGAAAGACAACTTCTAAGTTTAACTATTTATTATAAGAGAGCAAAATATATACGTATATTCACTTGGCCAGGGACTCCGTCCGGTCACAGAAATCACAGGCAGCAGAGCTGTCAATCCATTCTATAAAATGCAAGCTAAAAACTCTCATATGACTGTCCCCTTCGTTTCCTATCCAATCCATCAAACCTTGGGATTGGTGATTTTGTCTATTTACTCCAAAGTCATAGCAACATAAAATGAGCACAATAAGCTTATAATGTAATAATGAGAATCAGTCTTTCTAATTTTATATAAAAATACACTCCACACTTATTATTCTGTCTTTTGTGTGTATGAAAATGTGCCTTTTAACATTCAGTAGATACAGAGTAAGAGTCGTCATAATCAGTGTTCTGGTTGATTAGCCAGGAAGAAGGATTTGCAATGCTTTCAAGGTATACTTGGCAGACTTATATTCCATATTAGTATGGAATGTATTACATGTCTATATGTTATATAATGTAATGTAAAGTGCTTTGGAAAAGCGCTAGAATAAATACCATGCATTATTATTATTACCTTTCACACTCCATGTTTCAAAACATTTATTAATTAGTGGTTGCAATTTTGCTTGCTTTTTGTCAGTGGGTTTTTCAGAGATTTGTTTACCTTCTGCAGCTGACAAACAGACTCCAAAGCAGGGACGTGCACAGGTACGGGCTATTGTTGCCCGGGCAACGGCCCGTTTCCCCTTTTTGACTGACCTGCCCCTCTGGAGAGAGCGAGAGGTTTTTTTTTCTTTCTGTTGTGGTCGAATCACCATGATAAGCCCACAATTAGTATTGTAGTGTCTCGCTGCGGGAAACACACCAGCTTCATTTTTCTTCTTCTTCTTCTTCTCCTTCTTCTAACATGTAATTGCCCGCATGGTAAACTCCCTCGACGGGGCCGCTCGCTCTCTTCTCTTGATCGCCCTCTGAAAACACTTCACTGCCCGTTTCATTGTAGGATTTCTGCCATGTCTCTACTTTAATTTGACCATCTCTGTTACTAAATAAGTAATTAGATACCTTACACATTACTGCGCTCATAAAGAATGATAAGAATAAGAATAATGCATATTGAACTGGTTTCATTAATTAGTGAGTTTATTTAAGGTAGGCAAATTATAGAAGCCCTATTTTATCAGTATGCCTGCAATGGTCAAACTACATTGAATTGTCCCCATTTTGTCTTTAGTAGTTTCTAACATTAGATATTTTAATGAGATATGGACCGCAAAACAAAAAATGTCCCTGGTTTTCATTTTAAAAATGAAGTAACTGAATGCACGTAGTTGCCTTAGCTTATTTTGTTATGAGATGATGATGTGAATTACTGTTCAAATTAGTTAATCTAATAATCGTTTTGGTCGTACATTTTTTTTCGGGGGGTGGCCCTTTTTCCAGTTTAGAGCAATAGCCCCTCCAAATGTCTGTGCACGTCCCTGCTCCAAAGCATCATAATATGATGAGGACATCTTTTTAAAAATGTATCTGAAATCCTGGCACAATTAATTTAAAACAGATGTAAACATGACTTCTGTCTTTGTGGTTTTGTGTATGAAAATGTGTGTTTTATAGGGCTGTCAGTCGATTAAAACATTTTTTATCTGTTCTAAATGTAGGCTACCTTAGAGGAATATTGTTCAATTTTTTAATACTCTTATCGACATATGAGTGGACAAATATGCTTTATGCGAAAGTGTATTATCATTGGAACAATGACAAATATTCTCATGAATATTAAACACAGCAACCTCTGAACATTAAAAATATCCGCCTCAATTCAACGTGGAACCTCTCTCATACAATACAAAGTGTGTGTGTGTGTGTGCGTGTGCGTGTGCGTGTGTGTACGTGTGTGTGTGTGTGCAGGGGCGGACCTAGCACATTTGGTGCCCTAGGCGAGCTTCACCACTGCGCCCCCCCCAAAAAAAATATCAAAACATCTTAACAGTTATACAGTAAAGTACTGCAGCTTTATTTATTACAAGCAAGAACAAGAGCTAAGAATAAATGTAAAGTGCACACTAAAGAATTAAAACAAATAAACAACTTAGCTAACAAACAATAATAATATCAATAACAAACAATAAAAGAATGTGCAAATTTGCTTTCAAAGAAAATTAAGAAGAAATGTAAAGTGCACACTAAAGAATTAAAACAAACAACTTAGCTAACAAACAATAATAATAATAACAATAACAAACAATAAAATAACGTGCACATTTGCTTTAAAAGAAAATTATGTATTGTAAAATATGTTACACATGTCAAATAATCAAAATATAATATGCTAAATAAACAAACAAATACATAAAAATTACAAATTCACTTTGTCTCAAGAACTATTTACATTCCACTCCCTATCATCACACAAGGTTGGCCTACATATTAGCTCCTACTGGTTTCCATTTACAGTGCAATCCTTCTGGCCTTCCTCGCTGCAAAGTCATCAATCACATCATCATATGAAATCTGACCACCAACCTCATGGTTAATACTGATTACAGCCAGACCACTGAGGCGTTCTTGAGCCATGGTGGACCTCAGGTATGTTTTCAAGAGTTTTAATTTGGAAAAACTCCTCTCGGCTGAAGCTACTGTTACTGGTAGCGTTGCACTGATCCGCAGAGCAATACACAAGTTGGGATATATTTCGGTGAGCTGCTTTGTGTGTATGAATTTCAACAACTCAAGAGTTGTCATGCTCTTTGATGGCAAGTCAGGTACATTTTCCAACTCCTGAGCCAGCTCCTTCCCATCCAAATTAGATTGCCCTCCATGGCTTAAGGTGTGTGCAAGTGCCTCTGCTTGCTTCATCAGCTCTTGGTGTGGCAGGTCTGGGAAGTTGTACAGAATGCCAAACTTGTCTTGCACATGTTCAAGAGTGGTAAACCTCTCCTTTTGTGCTGACACTGCAGCATCTACCACCACGTTAAAGAACGTTACCTCCAGATTTTGCAAGGCATTCCTCAATGGCTCATCAGGAGACTCATATGAGAAGTGCCTCTTTGTTGACTTCAGCCGCTTTTGCACAAGGACTGCATCCACATTCATGTCTTCACACATGTCCTTGGCTGATGTTTGTGCAGCCACAAAGCCTGTGGCTCTGTAGGATTTGAGAGCTTTTTCAGTCTTTTTCAGTCGACTTACTGCTACATCCACTTGCATTGTTTGGGACTGCAGGACTTTGCTCACCTGCTGAGTCATACCAGACCACTGTGCACAGTGAAAAGCGGAATGACCCCACTTCTTCTGCCAGAGACTGGGCTTCAATCCTGATGATTGGGTCTTTGGCCTGGTTTCTCACCTCAAGCAGTGCCTCTCTCACAGCTGCGGCTTCATATCGCAGAGGCTCCACAGCTTTCACTCTGCTCTCCCATCTGGTTTCTGACCACATTTTGAGTGAAAGGTTGACGTGTTTCTTGAGGATGGCCCATCTCTGTGTAGAGGCAGAAAACAGGCAGTATAGCTTCTGCACAATGCCAAAAAATGATATGGCATCTTTGGAGCTTTTGGCAGCATCAGCAATGACCAAATTGAGTGTATGTGCCCCACAAGGCACAAACAAAGCTCTTGGGTTCAACTGCAGTAGCCTGGCCTGTACTCCCTTGTTCTTCCCTCTCATATTTGCGCCGTTGTCATATGACTGTCCTCTGCAGTCATCAAAGGCAATCTGCAGCTCCTCCAGCCTCTTCAAAATCAGGGCGGACAAACTTTCACCAGTGGACTCCTCTGCTACTAGGAATCCCATGAAGTGCTCTTTAATCTGGGGGTCTTCTTCCAGTGTCACAATTCTGATGACTACTGACAGCTGTTCAGTGTGGCTAACATCCGGGGTGCAATCTAAAATGAGGGAAAAGTACTTGCATTTCTTTATTTCTTGCACTATTGTTGATAGAATCTTTCCACTGATGCATTCAATCAACTCATTCTGAATGGTTTTGCCCAAGTAGCTGTGGTGGGATGTTTGACTTTTAATCTTGTGGATGTGGTCTTTCATCACTGGGTCAAACTGCGCCAAAAGCTCAACCTCTTTCAAAAAGTTTCCATTTGAAGGAGAGTGGAATATTTCTGTCTTTCCTCTCAATGCCATATTTCGCCCTGCCAGAGACTGTACAATAGCAACCAGTCCTGTCAGCACTGCTCTCCACCGACTCTTCTCTGCCTCAAGGAGGGCCTGCTCTTGTTTGTCTATTGTTGTACCTTGTTTTAATCGAACTGCCAATTATTTCCATGACGCCAAATTGTTCAGGTGTTCCGGACTATTTTCATGGCTGGTCAAAGCAGCACTTGCATTTTTCCAATCCGACAGTCCTGCATTTGTTAAATGAATTTGTTTTGGAGATAAAAGTTGACAACAAAAACAAAAAAGACTGTTCTTCTTTTTTGAATATGTCACCCAACTTCTTTTGATCCTTTCTCCATTTACTAAGGTCCTGCTGAAGTACTGGTGGTGGCAACTTCTCCCATCATCTCTCCTTGGGAAAATGAAATCAGGTGTTATCTGATATGGTCCTCTCCGAACAAACTCTGTCCTCATTGTGTCTGTGAGATGTGAAGGGCAGTCAGCAGGATCGGTTGGTAGTGGATCGTCTGTCTTTGCTGCATCTGGAGGGCATGTGAAGCACATTTTCTCACCTCATATTCACAATATCTTCACACACACACACACACACACACACACACACACACACACACACACACACACACACACACACACACACACACACACACACACACACACACACACACACACACACACACACACACACACACACACACACACACACACACACACACACACACACACACACACACACACACACACACACACACACACACACACACACACACACACGCGCGCACACACACACACACACACACACACACACAACCCCAATTCCAAAAAGGTTGGGACAGTGTGTAAAATGTAAATAAAAACAGAAAGCAATTATTTGAAAGCATGAGGACAATTAGGTTTATAGCTAAACATCTTTACATTCATCAGGCACACACCTGAGAAGAGTGTAAGGGTGGAATCTGTGGTGCAATCAGGATGAGATGCAGCAGGCTGTTCTGACGTTCCTTGCAGTGGTTCTGGGCCTATACATATATAGAGAACACACAAGAGCAAATATATTGGCTGGATTAGAAATGGCACGACAGTCATTTTTACATTCAATTATTTATCATCACATCAGGAACATCTATTGACATATTGTACTCACCAGAACAAACAGACACAGTGGTCAGTGGCAGGGTGGAATCAGTGGTCATCTCATCAGGATGACCAGCTTGCTGTTCTGACGTTCCTTCATGTGGTTCTAGGTCTATAAATATAGAAAGAACACACAAGAGCAAATATATTGACTGGATTTCACATTCAATTATTTATCATCAGGAACATCTATTGACACATTGCACTCACCTGAGGAAGCCGGCACAGCTGAGGTGCATGGCGGTTCCTTGTCAACTGATGCAGCAGATGGTCCCAGATATTTTAAAAGTGAATCTAAAATGATATAACAAAATGTGTATTATCAACATTGAATAATTTCCATTTGTTAAATGTAGCTATTATTTAGTTAGTAAGCATTAGGACAGCCTGACAGGTCTGATTCAACTAATCAAGAGCTATGCCTATCTTATTAGAACAGTTGAATCAGGTGTGTTAGTTCTGGGTTGGAACGAAAACATTCAACAGGACTGGAGTTGAGAACCACTGAGCTAGTTAGCTAACGTTAGCGCACATTATGACAGGGTTGAATTTGGCAAATGTTTGACTCGGACAGTCAATGTGCTTTCTGAGGTAAACTTAACGTTAGCTAACGTTACCAACTAACTAACATTCCACCACACTGGCTAGCTCGCTACACCAAAACTAACATTGTTATTATTACTAATATTTCTATTTCATGACACAAAGAAAATAGCCTTATGACAGTTTCAACTGAATGGCAATAACAAACGCTGGCTAGCTAACGTTGGCTTGGCTAACTAGCAAGATTACATGATCCATTCGCTAATGTTGACAATACAATCAAAATTGCATACCTTTCACCTTGGCACGTTTCTCTTCTTCTTCTTTTCTTCTGTTTTTATACTGCGCCCCAGATGGCTTTTGCCTCTTCATAGTTCTCTAACGTTAGTCTTTCTTTCCTCAACGCTCAATTTTATAAACACTTGACCGATACCCATCAATGCACAGCGCTCTAGCATGTTCTGACTGTGAACACCTAAAGCCGAGGCTCTTAGACCGACTGACCGTTTTAGATTTTTGGCTCATTTTCCCTTATGTTAGATTTTTTTTTTTTATGTAAGAATAATGGTTGCAGATATAGAGGGGGGGCGCCAAAACTGCGCCAAGCAAAAAAAAAAAAAATTAATTTTTTGCAATTTTTGGCGCCCCCCTCTGGGTGGCGCTCTAGGCAACCGCCTATATTGCCTGTAGGAAGCTCCGCCCCTGTGTGTGTGTGTGTGTGTGTGTGTGTGTGTGTGTGTGTGTGTGTGTGTGTGTGTGTGTGTGTGTGTGTGTGTGTGTGTGTGTGTGTGTGTGTGTGTGTGTGTGTGTGTGTGTGTGTGTGTGTGTGTGTGTGTTGGATCGTTGGAGCTATGTGCAACTCAAGGCATATGCTCGAACGGGAGCCTCCTGGACGCTGCAATCATTTTGCACTATCCGTGCTGAGTGTGCTGACTTTTCCCACAGTCCCACTGTCTGGCTACCTGCATAAAGTCAAGTGCTCGGCGCAGTTGTCGGCGAAATGTCGCTCCTCTGTTTTCATTTAAACAGCTCCTTATATCCATTAGCGCAGCTAGCTAGTACCAGATGCTAACAACAACAATACACATAAGGTCTATCTCAAGCTCTCTCGCGCCACACATACACAAACCCTCCCGGTCCTCCCGATGGCCAGTCGGTGCCTGCCGGTGACTGTGGAAGTGTGGTCTGCCGCAAGCGGACGGCAGGAGCGGGGCTGTCAGCATCAGCTCGTAGATGGTATTTTCAACTCGAAGCGCTCTGAAACTACGGGGGGGCCGAGGACAAAAACTACACATGCGTTAATTTGTTTTTGCGTTAACGCGTTATTAACGCGTTAACTTGACAGCCCTAGTCTTTTAACATCCAGTAGATGCAGAGTAAGAGTAGTCATAATCAGTGTTCTGGTTGATTAGCCAGGGAGAAGGAGATACCCTCAAAGCTTTTTGCTTACATTAATTTAAAAGAAGACCTTAACCTAAAGTATTATTTTTAGGGCTGTCAAGATAACGCGTTAATAACGCCACTAATTATTTTAACGCGATTAACGCATGGGTATTTTTTGTCCGCGGCCGTCCCGTAGTTTCAGAGCGCATCAAGTTTAAAATACCATCTACAAGCTGATGCTGACAGCCCCGCTTCTGCCGCCCGCTTGTGGCAGACCACACTTCCACGCTCACCGGCAGGCCCAGATTGGCCATCGGGAGGACCGGGAGGTGTATGTGTGGCGCGAGCGAGAACGCACACACCTTATGTGTATTGTTGTTGTTAGCATCTGGTGCTAGCTAGCTGCGCAACGGATATAAGGAGCTGTTTCAAGGAAAACAGACGACCGGCATTTCGCCGACAACTGCGCCGACCACTTGACTTTATGCAGGTAGCCAGACAGTGGGACATTGTACGAAAAGTCAGCACACTCAGCACGGATAGTGCGCGCAACATGATTGCAGCGTCCAGGCAGCTCCCGTTCGAGCTTGAGTTACACATAGCTCCAACGATCCATCTAACACACACACACACACACACACACACACACACACACACACACGCGCGCGCGCGCCGTAAGGGGGTGAAAAGTTAGGACGATTCTAAGGGCCCATGACCCCAACATGTTTAGAACATTAAGAAAAAAAATGTAAGTAACCTTTCATCAATCCTCAATAATTAACATTAATAGAACGTTATATTGATAAAGTACTCACTAAAGTTACGATTAACTTAACTTATTTTCTTCCAAAAGTTAATTATCCAAAGCCTCTGTACACCCCCTTCTATTTACATGTAATGGTTTGGTCCTGCCTCCAAACGCGGTGCGGCACCGGCACTTGCAGAGAGTGAAAACATGTGAGGGGGGATGCTAGTACTTAGCCTACACTTGTGTTGTACGATGTCTCAACGACTCAAAAAGTCAGGCTCTAAGTAAAGAAGAGAAAGGAGAGAAAGACAAGAGAGAGGGACTAAAGGGCGACAGTATGTCACCCAGTTTTTCACAAGAAAAGGTGTGGTCCATGAGTGGTGGAAATTATTCTGTTACCTGATGTTTTGTTTTTAAGCTGACATTAAGTAGACTAGGCCTACTGTTAATATCTTTACAGAAAATTCAGAGGTTTTTCATTTCACTGCTCTTTTAGCTGACATTTAAAGGTAGGGTGGGTAATTCACTTCAGAAACACTTTTTGCATGGAATGCTCTTAACATCCCGATAGCAATGAATATATTAAATGCTTTGATAATAAATACATACAAACATTTCCTCTGTGGAAGCCGTGGCGCTGTAAAAAGCACGATCAATCATCTGAGCCGGCCCGGCTAAAATAACTGGATGGCCTACCTGCCTGTCAGCCTTCCATCTGTGCCCAAACTTATATCGTGCCCTCATTGGTCCCCTGAGCGTTTGTGTGTGTTGGAGGAGGGGCTCTGTATGGAAGTCTGAAGGAAGGGGCAGATTTTTTTCGGTTGTGTACTTTCAAATTCTAGCGCACTCGAGCTGGTTTTTTCATTCTTACCTCCTTACCTTTAATAAATGCAGGCACATTTTTAGCGCCTATTCATACTAAATCAGTTGTCCCTCCCCCTGGTGCCAGGACCAACGGATCCATCTCTAAGCTCAGCAGCCCTGTCCCCCCATAATGCTGAACCTGAACCAGCTTTTCTCCCAACTGAAGGAGGTGAACAGCATTGTGTTGAATGACATGAAACTTAACATATTTGAAGGGAGACTATATATATATATATATATATATATATATATATCAAAACAAAAAGCTAACATCGAATTTTAATTATACATTTCAAACACAGTATTTTCCCACATAGCCAATGATCTATATAAAACAAAAAACTGCTTTTAGTCTATTTGGATGATGGACAGTTTGAAGCGTTGAGTGAGTCTTTATTAGGTAAACTACATGTTAATCACCGACATTTTGGATATGATATTAATACTAATGTTATTATATTAAAGCAGGGGTGGGGAACCTCCGGCCCCCGGGCCGTATACGGACCGCTAGACCATTTGGTACGGCCCTCGAGGTAATTTATAAACAAAGTGGCCTGTGCCTGGTGGTGGGGCCCAATGTGATATATTTTCATGGGGCCCAAAATCCCTGGCGGCGCCCCTGCACACACACACACACACACACACACACACACACACACACACACACACACACACACACACACACACACACACACACTGTATCTGAGAGGTTCCAGATGGATATTTGTAATGTTCAGAGGTTGTTGCGTGGAGAATATTCATGAGAATGTTTGACACTGCTCAAATGATAAACAAACATTTGCATAAAGCATATTTGTCCACTCAAATGATGATGAGAGTATCCAAAACTTGAAAAAATATCCCTCTAAGGTACATTTAGAACATATAAAAAATGTGCGATTAATCGCGATTAACTATGGACAATCATGCGATTAATCGCGATTAAATATTTTAATCGACTGACAGCCCTAATTATTTTATGTTTTAATAAAGCCTAATTAGTTTGTCTGTTTTGCACATCCTCCTATTAATATCTTTGTACATCCAGCACTAAACTATTTTATTCTATAGATATCATTTACAGCATCTTCTTGATATTTTTCTATTCTATATTTCTATCCTTAACCTTCTACTTTCCTCCTATTTTGTATGTAGGCTACTCTTAATATTTAAATGTTTTCATCAAATATAACACATTCAACAAAACACGCAGCAGACCTTAAAAAGGCAAGTTTATTTATACAGCAGCTTTCAACACAAGGCAATTCAAAGTGCTTTACAAAATTGAAAGACATTAAGAAAAAGGTATTTAAAAACAGTCATTAAAAAGCAACACAATCTACCTGCATTGCAATTAATTTAAACCTGTAATAATGTGCTTTAACCACTAGATGATGAGGGTTAACGAAACTGTCAAGTTTACAGTGTTAACACAATTATTTATACTGCTGTTTCCGGTTTAGTTTACGATGGATATATTTTGTTATCCACACATATATTGTTTTGATATTTGTAACACAAAAGCGATGGAAAAAACCCACAGCAACACATAAAAGATGGTCTTCACACAAGCCAACGGTCTAGTTAACACTAGAACCGCCAGGGGTCGCTGTATACCTAAAACCGCCAACAGGTAAAATGTATCTGCAATTAGAATGCATTGATTTTCAAGGTACAATGTTCTTTTATTTATCACACTAGAACACAGGGTTAAAAGTGAGTTTTGAGCGCACAGTGATGAAACTTATACCAATAGAATCTGTGGACTCTCAGCTTTTCATATTGTTATACTTAATATCGATTGCATGAAGTATAAAAGATTGCTACCGTGAGTTATGTGCAAACTGTCCCTCTATCTATCTCTCTATCTATAAGGAACCGCAGTAAACAATGTTTATGTTTTTGCTCGGTAAATATTACCCGCTGGCGCTAATGGGTATAAATGGCAATTTTTTGGGTCATTTTTTCAGTCTGACTTCATATTGACCATTTTTAACCACAGAGGGTGCTACATAACACACTTTCAGGAAAATTCACGGACTGGGAGCCTTGAATATTTGATTGAAAAAAAGTTACATAATATCAAAAAACAGCTGCAGGTAAAATGTACCCGTTGGCGGTTCTAGTGTTAATAAAAAATAATAATATCAAACAAAATATTACTATTAACTTTATTGTGAAATTAAAACAGAATGGTAAAAGAAGTTTCCAGTCTATTCTGAGGCCCGATCTCTGTAGATAAATAAAGAACTACGACAGATGTGTAATATTTAATGTAGCCGAACCATTTATTACAATGCATTGATGTGATGACTTTCAAAGAGTAAAGCAAGCACTTCTGAATAAAGTATGATTTTATCTTTTACGAAACGTTTTTTTCATATGGAATGCAGTTTGAGGTCAACCAATCACAGAGCTTGAGGACTAATCAAGGGGTTTGTGAAGCAAAGCACATGGTGTAGTCTAAGGCCCCGGCCACACGAGAACGCATACGGCAAAATGCATATTTAACGCAATCGCAAAAAAGCTTCCGTCCACACGCAATATTCACCGGATAGTGTCTGTCCACACGAGACAGCTCTGCTTAGCTCCAACCGCTGGAAAAAGCAGCATTACATATGCCGAGCCTGTACGTGGCGCTGTAACTTCCTCCACAAAAGCAGCGAAGAAGCATGGTTGTCATGGTTGCCCTTCTGTTTATTCTCCGCGGTGGGGGCTGAGGGAACCGGGCAGAGTTTTTCGCCAGTCAACGTGTATTAAAGTTTAAATCTTCCGGACAAAATTATAAAAGTGCCAGTCAAAGGTCTTCTTTGCTATTTATTGAGCTTTAAAATAAATGAATAACGACTCTATATAATATAATAATAAAATACACGGAGCCTCTCTTTTTCCTTCCTCTCTTCTGACAGCGTCAGTGTCTGTCTCATGCAGCAGCTGATCCAGTAATGAGTGACCCTGCTGACAGTAAAAATAAACATATCTATAAATAGTTTAGGTAGTTTGAGATGATCTCCCTTGAACAGTGGCGGCGCCAGGGTATGGCTGGGGTGGGCTACAGCCATACCAAGAAATGGCTTAGCCCTACCTTAGCCCGACCATGAAAAAGTATGTTAAAGTAAGCATGTTGAGAACGGATTGCGAAAATCTACCGGTCGTGTCCACAACACACAAATTGATCCTGCTGTAACAACAAGTGCACGTTACTGACGCAATATGGTTGAGACCATTCGGGCTTATGCTAGAGGGGTGCAAGGAATAGTCTAAGTAGTGGGGGAGTTTTATACACTAAAGGTGTGGAAATTCTCTCGCTTTTATAATATCAGCGCGGCCGCGGTCAGATCAAAATGCCTCCGATTGCAATTTGAATAGACCTACAGCCAATCAGAGCAACGAAACGTTGGGTCTGCTGCGTCATACATTACTGATACGTCACGTTCACAGTGAAAAGTCCCCAAACTCGAGCCGAGTAAATTGCAGAGACAGACAGTAGAACTTCTAGGATTAATTGTATATTTCGGATGGATAGATTTGTTCTTAAACGCCCTCGCATTGAGGTACAAGTCGAACAGGTGCCAGAGTCACACGACCCAACTGAAGAGTGAATAGTGAGTTTTGAATATATTTTGTAATAATGGGTCTATGGTAACAGTGTTTCCTATACATTGATTTATTTGTGGCGGGCCGCCACAATTAAATATCGTCCGCCACAAATGGATCTCATAAAACAATATATATTTAAGCAATAGCCCACGACAGGCCGTGGTATATGCTCATTATATCACAGCTAAGGGGCGTATATATTGCTTTTATAAAACGGTTACCAAGTGTGGCAATATGAAAGAAAAATACACACTCTAATTTAAATAGTTTTTATTAGTAAATAATGATGTTCAAAATAAAATAGTCCCTCCGTTGCCTTCTGCACAAAACATAGTGCAAGGTGGTTGCTATGCAATGACACTAACAGCAAGCGAACATATTAGACAGAGAGCATTGATCCATTATTTGGCTGTTTATTTACATTAATGTGTATGTTGCTGTTTATTGTGCATCCACTGAAAAACTGTCCAGCATCAGTAGCATGGCTTACGTGGTCACTTGTATAGGTTGTTCGAGGCTTTTGCTTGGCGTGGCGAGAATATTGCTCCACTTTCCTCTGTCCCCGAGATTGGGCTTCCAGTAGCTCTGGAGAGCAGGCAGTTTGCTTTTCAGCCCAACGGTATACTGTTTTTCTCAGACGCGGAGGGATACTGACTTGTTGTGAAAAGTAAGTTACAATTCTACCCGTGGTATACGCTCAGTATATCACGGCTAAGAACCAATCAGATTGCTTGATTTGACTTGTCCGTTTTATAAATATTATTATTAATATAAATTAATTTTTTTAACCTTTTTTTTTTTGGGTGGTCTAATGGATAGTGAGGTGGGCTGATGATCGGAAGATTGCAAGTTCAAATCCTGCCTGGAACATCACTACTAGTGTGCCCTTGAGCAAGGCACTTAGCCCTCGCTTACTCCAGGGAGAATGTCCCTGTAATTGGTCATTGTAAATCGCTTTGGAATAAGGCGTCTGCTAAATTCCTAAATTGTAAATTATATTTTTGGGAGAATAAATCCCACAGATCCTCAACTCCGGTGTGTTTCACTAATTAACAACACAACACAGAGCAACAAGAACGTTGTTGCACAAATATAATCAAATAGAATCAAATTCTGTGGGAAACACTTGAAAAAGTGTTTTGTATGACAATAGACACTATTGGCTGTCTCTCTCTGGTTACCTGTGTCTGTGTCTCTCTCTCTCTCTCTCCGTGTCAATTCTATATGCCAACTTTTCTTGTTTCTGTCGCTGCGTAGCATGTTGTAACAATGTGGAATTAGCAGAATAGGCTATTGTATTGTTGACTCACACCTGTTGCTCTGGATGTAATTTAGCTGATAAAAGGAGACTTATAAAAGCTATTAAAAGCCTCACGCGTGGCGTTTCACTGTCAAAGGGTGCGATATAGTGTGTATGTAATTACATTACAAATACTGACTTGAGCCCCACCACTGTATGGGTTAGCCCTACCATAGATTACCCAACAAAATTACTCTGGCGCCGCCACTGGACTTGAAGTGTGTGTTTTGCTCCATTCACCGCTGCATCACAGCGGGAGGAGCTGCAGGTGAGCAGAGCTGCGTGTCTCCGTCCTGTCAGATTAGACTTCACTCGCGTTTATGTCCATATCGAGAGAAAGATAAATAATCTGAATTCAGTGTGCAGTTTACTTTGACGCGGGGGTGAACAGCAGAGGTGGGGAGAGGCGGGGCTATTGCGTCATCATTATCAGAAAATGGTCATATAGGTCCTACACACGGAGCCGTTGGACCCCCCAGAGCGTTGCGTATGCCGTGCTATCCACCTTGAGACCCGTTATCGTTACCGCAGTTGTTTACTGTCATATTCGGTCGTACTAGTGTAGCTGAACGGTCTATATGACACTAAACAGTAACGCAAACGGCCGTATGCGTTCCCGTGGGGCCGGGGCTTCAGACAATGGGAATACATTGCAATCAGTTGAAAGCTCTTTGAGCTCTTTGTGTCTGTTTATGAAGCTGAAGGAGACTCGGTGTGTCACAACTGCACGCCAAAGGACCCTGACCAAGCGTCGCCATTGGACGATCAGGGAGTGAGACAGTGTTGCATGCAGAGGTGTATATTTTAACCTGATTCCTTTGCTGACGAAATGCACATTGTACGAGTTGAGAAGGATAGAAGGATGTGTAGTTGTTGTTAGAAGAAATGAAAAGAAAAACAGGGTGACACATTTAGGGTTTATGGTTTATTACACTGGTGAATTCACTAAGCATCTTTACGATTTGCCTTGTTCCACCCAAAAATTGGATTTCTTAGAACTGCAACTTTTCATCTGCAACAATAAAACCTTATCGCCCAAAATTAAATTAAAGTGCTGCGAGACAGCGAGCAGCTAGTGCTGCAAGGTGCAACTTTGCAGCCACAACTACTGTCCAATCCAACAGCCTGTACCATAAGCTAGCTTTTACATGTACGCACATCTTAAACACATCTTAAACACATCTTAAAGTAGAAGTATTGTTAGTTAACACAACAAACACATACTTGATACAACTTTAAAGCCATAATTGCTCCAATATACTTTTTTTATTATGTTTGTTAGTTGCACGTGGGAGTTCATTGTATAACCTGGGAAAAAAATCCAACCTATTATCCTAACCTTCAGATCCTACAAATCCTTGTATCTTTAACTCAAGGTCCAGTTACCAGCTTTTTCCACGCTTCTTTTAACTAAATTTCATGGTCATCTGTGGTGTAATTAAGTTCAGTTATGTGGTCAAGGAAGCCTCTTCTCTCCCTGTTCATCCACTGAATCCTGGTCGATTCATCGCCTTTCAAATCCATTTAAAAATCCGATTGGTGGAAATCTGATTTACCCTGTTTATTCAGATACTTTTTTTAATTGTTTGCTTTTTCACTAATGTTGTCAACTGTTATTAGCTTAATCTTATCTGCCTGATACCAAAACAGAAAGCAACACTGTACCAAAATCTCGTAAATACGAATATATGTATATAATTGGGTTGTTTTTCACCAGTTAAAACATAACAGCAAGGTCCTGACTATGTTGAGAGAAATAAATAATGAAGTAATCGATTAATATTGTGTTTTTAATGCTTCCTGATTCAGATCTTTTCTTTTGGGCCAGCCACACTGTTCTGTTTCCCCAAATCCACCCGCTACAGAACAAAAAAGCATGACCTTCAACTGTAATGGACTGCATAACCTGTTGACTTGAGGGTAATGCAGTTTTTAATGGACAGGCATGAACTTTCATAGCCGGGAATGCAGCACAAATGAGAACGAGGGCAAAAAAACAAGGAAGAAATACAAACACACAGCTAAGATAAGAATGTTTGGCTGTTATTGTTTTCCGTGTCTAACATCCTAAGACATGGCCTGTGGTATTCAAGAGATTTAATGCAGAGGGGAGAGGGAGAGATCCATAAAGCCTCTACTCTGCCTCAACACCCCAGGGGGAATCCATCTTTAATTCATGAACACTATAAAAATAAAGGTTTTTCTCTGAAGGCCCTGCAGCCTGTAACAAACTCTCACAGCAACATGTCAGCAGGCAGATGTTGATGCTGTGGTTACGGATGGATATCGGCATGTGAGACTCAGGCAGGTTATATTTTATGAGGAAATGAACATTCTAGCTTCGGCTGTGCTATTAAATGGATTCCAATAAGCTGCATGTTATTTTGTCTCTCTGCAGACAACAGACACATGACAGCCAGATAGTAAATGAACAGACTGCCAGTTAAGTACCATAGCAGATGACTGAACTACATTGAGGGCATTAATATGCATTCTATTCCAATTCATGTACCGAGAAGGGTATCTCTGATGGATGCAAACATTCAATATACTGGCTTTATTTTGAAATATTTAAATTGGAAACTATTCTCCAGATGGTATATCATAGTTGTGATGGTATGTACTCTAGCTTGTTATATAACAGCATATCTTGTAATTTAGCAAGTAATTATTAAACAAACCTGATTCAATATATGCATTTTATTTTTAGCCTTGTGGAAATATATTGTTCTGTTCTTATTTTTCTCTATTTTACAAACACACACACACACACACACACACACACACACACACACACACACACACACACACACACACACACACACACACACACACACACACACACACACACACACACACACACACACACACACACACACCCTAGCCAGCATGTTGATGTTTTTGTTATTGTTCCTGTTCCTGTTTTCATTGGGGACAAGTCCCCCCCACTTTTTGAAATGATTAGTTTAAACCCCCCCACTTTTACCATGTGGAAAGTCCGTGAATCGGTCTATCCACTCTCCGCACTTTGTAGAGCGCTGTGTCAGTGCTTCATTATCAAATCCATTCCACTTGCTTATTGAGAGAATGCCCAAATCAATGAAACTCCGTACCATGTTTTCACTGCTACTGTGTACCAAGGCAGATTCTCCCATTGCGCGTGTTCAAAGAGTGTTGCCATAGTTGGACAGCTCAGATCTGTTGTATGAAGCGATGCCGGTAGCAGAGGTAAGGCACACACACCAAATGTTCAGGACATTGTTAATACAGCGAAAATAAAAGCTGACAATCTCTTGGTTTGATATGTTTTCTCCCCCAGACAACATGGACATAAGAACATTTTTTTCAAAGAAGAGGAAAGTAAGTCTTCAGCTGGAAGCAGTTAATCAGTTAACAGTGATGGCGGCGGCGGCGGTGGCGGCGGCGGCAAAAGCGTCTCACTTCTTGAGAGGAGTTTCGTCTTTATGTCATGATAGAGAGATACAAATACTGAATAGTAGATGAGAAAAGGCATCGAAATGCCAGGTTACTAGTATTTATCATGTAAACGGGTAACATGACTAACCCCATCTCTCTGTGCTCATGAAAACACCATGATGTTCATGAGACGCAGTTAGTGGCCCTTTCTCATTTCTCTAACTCCCCTCCTCTCCTATCCTCGATACTTAGTCCCGCTCACAGGAGATGCGAGTGGAGGAGCCGAGGAGGGGAACCGAGGAGAGAGGAGGGGAAGCAGCAGGCGGTTAGAGAAATGAGAACTCCTCTCCTCTGAGCGGTCATTTTAAAGAGACGTCCATTAATGATGACAGGAGGCACAGCAGCCCTCTGTCTGATGGACAGATGTGTTCATGACGACTTATATATTTACTTTGAATTCATTCACAGTGCGGTATAATGAGACAATAACAGGCTACAGATGCGGACACACACACACACACACACACACACACACACACACACACACACACACACACACACACACACACACATATATATATATATATATATATATATATATATATATATATTTCTATAAATATATACAATTTCAGAATCAAACAGGGCACTCTCATAATGACGTAACACTATCAGAGACTGGATATATCCCCCCCCCCCCTCCCTCTCCCCTCTCTGGTCGCTACAATGAGGGAAATAAATGACGGGCCAAAAGTTTTATTTACAATTATTAAAAGTAAGCAGAGGACACCAAACCAACTGAGACCTGTCTGTCCGCTGCATCTACGCACACACTGTACCACACACACACCTACACCACACACACGCACCTCCTAAAAGCTACATATGTGAAGCACTAAATGGTTTTAGAAAAATATAATATAATTTGTTTGTAGATATCTACAAAACTAAAGCAAATAAAGAGAGTAGGCCTGTTATACTGAATGATATATATTTTACACACTGCTCTGCTTTCTGCACTGACCTCACAGCTGTTCTCACTGTAAACATTGCGTCGCGATGAAGGCAGTTAATAAAATAATATCCAAGGGATCATAGACAGTATATCGAGGGGTGAGAACCAGAGGGGCGTAAGTGACATTTGACCAACTTTACAGGAGAGCCAAAACAAAAAATGACCATACTTTGTCCTGACTTTGTTTATTAAATTCAATCTTTAATATGAAAACTCCATAAGCATGTGGATGACAATATACTTAATGAACAATATTTTGACATTCATTGAAAAAAATATTCTTCTATCTTCTTTTTATTCAGAAGAAAGTCACATGCGCCTTTTTGGAACTAAGATTTGATCTCATATGCAATAGGAAAAAGGGCGTATCTGATAAAAAGATGAAAAAGGCTTTACATTTATGAGTTGAAAAGTAACAGTAATCAATTGTTATAATAAAAATATCATCAAAATATCCTTATTTCATATTAGTTCATTGAATGTAATTATATTAAAAAAATTATTAATCACCATTTTGCCAAATAACTAATTGAAAAAAGGCTACAGAGTCCATTGTGATAATATAAAATGTCAATATCACATTAGTTCACTGAATAACAATAAATTACATTAAACCTGGCCAAATAACTGTTTGGCAAATCAACAAAGACTTTAGAACATTGGGAATGTCAAACATAACAATATAATTATACGACAACAGCATATTTCATACAGATCATGTAAGTTTCAGATTGATTTGAAACGATAAACTAGCCTCCTCTGCCTGAATGACTTGCAAAGACTGGTAGAAGTCCACATAGGACTGAGGGATACTCCCATTTGTGCACAGTGTGAGTAAGTCTTTCTTTTTCACAGCAGTGATCCCAGGTGGACCTGTGTGCATCTTCTTTGGTCCAATTGCATGAGCACCTCTGGTCTCCTGCTTTCCAACTTGCAGCATTTGAAATGGTTGGTCGGACAGCGAATATTTGAACTGAATCCCTTTCGGATCCTCTTTTGTGTAGCGCAGCCATTTAATTTTCTGCCAACGAACTGTTTGTCCCTCTGTGTCTTTGGTTCTGTTTCGGACCGTGTGTTGTGAAAAGGACTTGAAATCCAGAAAGTCACTGTGCCCAAGCTCAATCACCTTGTATGGCCTGTTTCTCCTTGCCATCCTCACAAGAGTGTAGTACCCCTCCGGACTGTACACAGGCACTTTTTTTCTGGCGGTCTCAATGGCTGCATGGACACTGTCACATTCCATCTGGCTGTGACCAGACTCCATGAATTTATGGTCAATAATGGAGATGGGCAAGGTTTTGACTGCATGGAGACACATGGCACTAAAACCAGCGTTCCTGTTCTGCCCTCCACATGTGTCAGAGTACAGCACCACATGCTCAGTACCTGAAAGAGTTGACAGATACTGGAACATGCATGTGCTGATCTCTGATGAGCCACGCCCCCCTTCACCCTCATGCCACATGTAACATTGTGCTTCTTTGTTGCCCAACTCGTACACTGTAAGGTTGTACGTGCTCAACTTCCTTGAATAAAAAAGACTGCTTACATTGCTCCAGGGAGTGGTCAGCACTTGCTCGAGATCAAATGTGAGAGCTTTATATGAGGACTGTGCTTGTGCTTGTCTCTTATCATTTTCTTTATGTTCCCTGGCCTGCACCTTTCTTGTTTGGTGGGCATTGTATTCTTCTTCATGGTGTACTTTGTCACTGGGATTTAAACGCTTGTACCACTCACAGTACTTGCATGCGTCTTTTTTGGGTTGGTGAAAGCCCAAGTTGAATTCTCCATTGAAGATGGATCTATAGAAACTAAGTTTCTCTGGATTTACTTTCCACTTGTTGTGGCATTTCTGTACATAGAGTTCGTACATTTTGGTCACATTCAAATTTTCATCAAGGTACAGCTTTGTGGTATCTTTCCTAGAGTAGTGTGACTCTAATGTTGGGAATGATTTGATGTGCCCCATGATCAGATTTTTGTTGAGCTCAGGGATTTTGTTGCATGGGGAATGTTTACCCTGAGAACTTGAGGATGAGATTCCCAGTTGGCTTGAGGGATGGCCGCCTGCAGACCTTGCAAACTTCTCAGATACGTCAAGGGTTTTCAAAAAAAAAATCCTTGCAGACTCGAACGGACTTCCCCTGTGTGGTGAGATAGTACTCTATTGTGTTCTGTCGCTTTGATTCTGTGGTGGTCTGCCTCTTTTTTATCTTTGTCACTGTATGACTTATGATAAAGTCTTTCTGACGGGCTGCATCTCCCATTTTCCAAAACTGATCGAAAATTATTTCCCTTTCTGACTCTGGGAAATTGTGGTTGCATTTGTAACGACAGGAAACACAGTCTTTTTCCCTGACTCTTCTTCCTGGGACATGAATATTTTTTGAACTCACATAGCTTTGCCCTGAGTTCCGCAGTCTTTTCCGTGCATTTTTTTTCCAGTTTTCAGGATCTCTCTTTCTTTTCCTTCCTCTTTGCTGGATCTCATCTCTTCTTTCATCAACACTCACTGGCTCTAATATCAGGATTACATATTCTTCATTTGTTTCCATGTGCTTTTCTGTAACTGCATTCTCTGGGTTCTGTGCCTGGTCACCTGCATGCTCTGTGTCCTCTGCCTGGGTCCCTACATGCTCTGTGTCCTCTGCCTGGGTCCCTACATGCTCTGTGTCCTCTGCCTGGGTCGCTACATGCTCTGTGTCCTCTGCCTGGGTCCCTACATGCTCTGTGTCCTGTCCCTCGTCACCTCCATTGTCCATGGCTGTCTGTCCCTTATCTGCGTTAAAATAAGGTAAATTAACTAAATAAATTGTGAAAAAAATTAACATTGCTTTTATTTTAATTAAAAACATAATTTTTCACATCAAAAGAAACAACAATGTTCTAACAAATCGTATTAAATAATGTGATGACAGAACTGCAAACAGAATAGCTGAAACTTTAACAAAATAAATAACTCAGTTACCTCTAATCATTAACTCATGTTTGTATAATTTGTTAACTCTGTGTGTCGCTGCTTGGATACATAACACCTGACGTTACTCGTGGATGGGGCTACAGAGCTACTAGAAAGACAGTCGAACCCGGTGCATTTCTCCGTCTGGATGTGGTGCACTTTTGCTAAATGTTTAGACAAATTGCTCGTGTTCCCACCCTTACATGCTAAACTCTTATTGCACTTTAGGCAACGAGCATTGTCCACATCGAGACGGGTAAAGTTTAACCACACCTTGGAGCGCTTCTCTCCGCCATCTCCTCCGTGTGTGTGAGTTGCTGCATGTAGCAGCTGCGTGTGTGTAAACTGCCACGCCCCCTCACACACAGACGGGGGAGAGTCTGGATTGGAAAGATCGAAAATACATCATGGACGCATTTTGTAGTCTTATTGCATATTAAACGGATTTGGCGACACTAAGACTGCGATATAATGTTTATGTAGCAATAACACATATGACATAATGTTTTAAATGTCTCCAGTACCGATAAAACGACCGATAACGTTGGAGCTTAACTGCGCGAAAACACACGTGATGACTGAGTCGATTAGTTGTTGCACCCCTAGCTCTAAGATATTTTTAAAATTAATTTTTAAATGTATTTTATTTTTTAAAACATTTTTTATGATGAAACATACCAATAGCTGCTAGCTAGATGCTAGCTACAAATGCTAGCTTTGACCTTGTTTAGCTTACCTTTGTCACTCAGCATTGACTTTGAATCCTGGATTATGTCATTCTCTTCCTCAAGCTCTTCTGCATCTTGAAATAAACTTAGTAACACTTCTTCAACAGTGAAAAGCTTTCTTCTCGACCTAGCTTGTTTACATGTCTTGTCAGCCATTTTGACTCAAGTGCTATCCAAAGGCTTTACATTTCTCAGAGCCAAAAGGGCGTAAGTGCATTTACGCCCTTTTGGCCCCAATTAGTTCACTGTGTTCTGTGTTAGGTCTTTTGGTTTTTGCTTAATAACTCTGGATTGGTTTATAATGGACATGCGCCCTTTTGGCAGTAGAAAGAGCCCATCGAGAGCTTTCATTTGATATATAAAACTCATTTTGACCAAAATGTCACTTGCGCCCCTCTGGTTCTCACCCCTCGATATATAAAGTGCTGTCATTGGCTGAGATAAGTCCGGCCCTGCGTCACGACTCTTTGAAACATCACTGTTCCCGGAAATGCATCCACGAAGGAGCCGTGGAGGACCGTGGAGGACCCATCAGTGTATCCTCGGTTATAGCTCCTCCAGAGAGCCTCCTCGACGCTCGATCCTCGGTCCTCGAAGTGCATTTAGAGAAATGACATGTCCTTCAACATGGCGCGCTGAAATTCATTTCCGGGTCACTACCGGAGGACCAAGGAGGGGGATTTGATGAAATGACAAAGGGCCAGTGTGTTTGACTGGAGCCTCAGTTAGATAAGAGATTATTTTCTGAGTTCTTTAATTTAGGTACTCTCTCTCAAAATGGTAATGTGCATTATGTTTTAATTATACTTCTTATCATTCAGAAGCTTTTTGTGTATGTTTATGTTTTACTATTTATTTTCTGTGCACATTACATAGACTAGCTAATATTCTACCTACTGCTTGGGACTTTGAGTCTTCAAAAATGTCCAATGTCACAGACTGGGACTTACTTTAGAGTCAGTTGTATTTACATTCAGTATGACTTGTTATGATTCAATGTGAAAGAGTATACTGCTCAATAAATAATGATCACTTCACCACCTCTCTTGACATCTAGGCGCTTGAGAGTGAGTCAGAGGCAGAATACAGGGACAGTGGAGAGAGGTCCATTGCTGAGGTGAGTGATGAAAGGGAAATGACAGTTTAGAGTCAATTGTGATGTGGACTCCTATCCCAGAATTTTAAAGAAATCAGTGGGGATATTGAACAGGAAACATTTCAGTCAAGGGGCATCATATGACCAATATAGACATTTATTTGAACATTTAAGTCAATGATACCATTCCTAGGTGAACTTAACATCTGTATGGAGTCAGATCAGTCTCAATATTAATAAATGCTCACAGAAGGATTCACAAATGTATTTTGCGATTTATATATAAATGACTCTCCGCAACAATATCTCTCAATGCACTCACAAATATTTATTGTTGTATATAAATGTACAAAAAATGGGCATTTAAACTGCTTTTTATTAATTCAAAGACGGCTCTGAATTAATAATCAAATATGTTTCCTTTCTTTACTACTGGATGAAATTACAAAATGTACCCATCATTTTCCTCATGCTAGTATCGCCACATAAAACCACCTGTTAAAATGCACCAGAATACAGGAAATCAATTCATTTTTTTTGTGGGGGGGACCTCCACACCCCCCATTACAAATGTCCCCGCCACATTCAGGATGCTTCCTACGCCCATGGCCTCACCTGTGCCCCATTATCATCTCTCCCTCTGTCTACTTAGTCTGCATCCACATTCCCTTCAGTGCCAGTTCGTCTTAGTTATTCCTAGCGTTCCAGCGGTATCTTTCCTAGTATCTGATTCCACGTGTACCTGACCCAGCTTCGTGTCCTGATCCGGCCCCTGTCTACTCCTCGTCTGTTTTGTTAGCCTTATAGACTGATCTCCCGTGTGCCAAACCTTGGATATAAAGACCTTTTTTGCATCCTAAACCTCTGTCTCTGAGTCGTGCTATTGAGTCCTCCACTTGTGTTCATTCAGTCGTTACACGTGCATCAATCCCCCCCCATCCCCCCTACCTCACAGACCTGCTGCACCACCACACCCCTTCCCGCTGCTTCCACTCATCAGAAGCCAACCTCCTACAGATGTAGCGATTCATTTCAGACAGTTTGAAACGCGAGGGCCGTGATTGGTACGTGATCTGCCCTCGCTCAAGGGAAAACCTCCAGCTTGACTTGAGACCGCCCCCGTGATAGATAAATGTAATTATAATGAAGCCAGCTGCAATGGATCATTGATCCACCAGGGGGTGCAGTGGGGTTCCACACTGGAGCTCATGTGAAATAAAGTCAGATACAGTACGCTGGATGTACAGCGGAACTTTGTTAAGATCCATATGTCACGGATATCACACTCTGTGCTAAATAAGAGACATTTAATCATTTACAAAACATCACCATGTTGTTATTTAACAAAATAATGTTGTTTAGTCGAAAAAAATGAACGGGAGGAAATGTAGCCCGGCTCTCAATTTTTAATCCTAATTTAATCATCATCTTCACCACGATCATTTATGTTTATGTTCGCCGAATTGACATGAAATCTCTGACACATATGAATATACTGTATTCAACTTCATTAAAACGTTATTAACGTGCCTAAACTCAGTAATTCACTAAAAATATTTATATTTTAATGGAGCCTCGTCGGCAGATCAGGATCCCAAAGCGTGGCGGAGGGATCCTGATCTGCATGACGGGTGTTATTTTCCCCATAAGGAACAAGTCGCTGCAAATGATCCCGCTTATTACACGACCACATTCTCAACAAAGTAACGACATGACTCCCAGTATTAATTGAAATGCTTTTATGGATTTAGAAAATGTTTTTATTGATTTAAAAAATAGTTGTATGTATTGATTTAAATTGACATGCATCCGCTAAGAAAAATAGTCCGTTGTTACCGTTTTTTTAAACAGTCTGAATTAAACGGCAGCTCTCAGCTGTGTATTTACACACTATTGGCCCATCAACCACAGCTCTCCCCCCCCCCCTGATCTTTCTTCTCCAGCCGCTAAATTAACTGTAGGTTACTTTGAGTGACCATAGACTGTATGTGACAAGCTTACAGTTAGTGACGTAACACCATAAAAGCTGGTGGGTTGAAAGCAATACGGGAGGTAAAAATAACTAGAATAATTGTGATTCATTTATTGTGGCTTTTATGTTTTTAGGTATAAAATGTTATGTAATTCAGGCTTATAGTTCACCCTTCTCTAAAAGCCTTCAACAATGACAATATTCATAGTAATTTAATAAATCCTTCCAACACACATTGTAAAAAATAGCCTACTGTAAGTTAAGAAATCATTTCAATATGTACATCTTCTGATGTGACAACAATAACATTATAAATAGTAACATAGCTGAACATGGTATTGCACATTTAGCTTTGAGTGTTACTGACCTGAGATGTTTTTATTACTTTTAACATACAGGGATGCAAACTCATCAGGTATGAAAAAGGTGACAAGGATCCGAGCCCCCGGCTCCCCCACCCCACAGAATATCGGCTTTAAAATGAGGAATAACAGAGGATATTAGCAGAACAACTAAAGCAGCAGTGTTAATAATAACAGAAACGCCAAAGAGTCACATCTAATAGAAATATATAAAAGCATTTATTTTAAATTGTGTAGCAGTCAGTTTATAATTTTGGCAGCACTGTTGAGCATTTTGAAAATGTATTTTCATGCCTCTGTGCAAGGCTTAGTCTTTCTATCTTTATAGCCACATGGTGTAAAGTAACTAAGTTCATAAACTCAACAAGTACTATACTTGGGCACAATTTTGAGATACTTGTACTTTATTTAAGTATTTCAATGTTTTGCTACTTTGTTCTTCTACTCCACTACAGTTCAGAGGTACATGGTGTACTTTGACTCCACTACATGTATTTAATACCTTTAGTTAATTTACAGATGTGGATGAATGATGTGAAATATAATCAAGTGTTAAATCAGACTTTAGTTCCACCTGGAGCAAATCCACAAGCTACCCTGCAGTATACAAAGTCATTCAAACTAGCTGCACCTTTACCAGCTTTGAGAACACTTTCATGATCAATCATTATAAAACATATCATATATATTATTCTGAAATGGACCATGGTTCGGGCACCTAGTTAGCATGCCACATGGGCGCCTCCCTAGGGAGGTGTTCCAGGCACATCCAGCTGGGAAGAGACCAAGGGGTAGACCTAGAACCAGGTGGAGGGATTATATCTCTTCGCTGGCCTGGGAGCGCCTTGGGATCCCCCAGTCAGAGCTGGTTGATGTGGCTAGGGAAAAGAAAGTTTGGAGCTCTCTGCTGGAACTGCTACCTCCGCGACCCGACCACGGATAAGCGGGAGAAGATGGATGGATGGATGAAATGGACCAATCTGCACAATGACTACTTTTACTGTCGCTACTTTCACTATATTTTGATGAGAATACTTTTCTACTTTTACTTGAGGAACATTTTGAATGCAGGACTTTTACTGTAACAGAGTATTCCTCCACTCTGCTACTTCTACTTTTACTCAATTACAAGATCTGAGTACTTTTACTTTTACTCTAGTACAAGATCTGAGTACTTCTACTTTTACTCAAGTACAAGATCTGAGTACTTCTCCTTTTACTCAAGTACAATATCTGTGTGCTTCTACTTTTACTCAAGTACAAGACCTGAGTGCTTCTACTTTTACTCAAGTACAAGATCTATGTACTTCTACTTTTACTCAAGTACAATATATATATATATATACTTATACCACCTCTGTTTATAGCCTATGAAAAAAACTATTAGAAATAGAAGGCTAAAGCTAACGTTAGCAGATAGTGACAATGTATGCTAGCTAGCTAGCTCAACGATTCCTTAAATAATATTGCCACAGAAAAACCTTTCAGTTCACATCACGCTCTGCCGCTCCGACAGGGAGCTCTGCTCTGAACACCTGAACGGCCCGTTCTAACAGCTGTTCACCAGCGGTCCAGTCTGTGCCACAGTGACTCCGGACGCACAGTTAATATTAACGAACGCACCCGTAGGTAATGTAGCTGCTGAAGCTAGACCATCATGTCGGAGCAGCAGAGCCTTATTATCAGTGTTGGGCAAGTTACTTCCAAAACGTAATATATTACATATTACTTATTACTCTCTTTAGAAAGTAATAAGTTACATTACAATATTACTGTCTCTGAAATGTAATGAGTTACACTACTTTAGTTACTTTTTAGTTACTTTCACCAAAATAACCGCAAAAGAATAGCTAGGTATTTTAAATGCTAAAATGTAGTTTAGTGCAGCTCATTATGCATCCAGTGAAGGGCAATGTGTTATAGCATAACAAATGTGTAGGCCCTTAAGGCTACTAACAACTTGTATTACACGGCTTAGTTGAATACTCCATTCTGATTGTAAATTCTTAACATGTGACACGTTGTTAATACAGCAGTACAGACCGCTGCCAAGGACTATAATGAAGGTTAACATATTGTAAATCAAGGCAAATATTATTTAAACCATGCTCATGGTTTGAAATGGCAAACATTGAAAGGCAAAAGTATTATTAAAACCATGTAGCCTACTACATCATCACCTTGGTCCCATCATATACGCTGGGAAGAGAATATTTACTGTGCTTGAAAACTGGTATCACATCATCATGTGAGGTTGACTTTGTGACCTGGAGAACATTTCAGCTGCAACATCAGCTCGTTGATAATAAGCTTGGGATATGAGATATTTTTGTAGCGATTCGTGGTGAAGGCATCTGTCCTATTGTATGCATTATTTTTGACCCAACATTTCTACAGGCATGTCAGAATATGGTACTATTTTCACATGAATATTCTAGCCATTGTCTATTTGCATAACACAAGCTGCAAAATGACCGCCTTACCCCACTGTACAGGCGGGTAGTTGTTTAGATATACCTGGCACATGCGGGCCGCAGAGGGGCGGCGTAGTTTCGGGCGACGAAGACTGCTGCTCCGGGGCTGGCGAGTCAGGCGGGAGTAAGCTAGTGTCCACAACGGAGGGTAACGTGATGTCCGCATCTGACCTGTTGCTACTGTCTGCAGTAGATGCAGTGTTGCTGGCGTTTAATGATGGTTGCTTTAACCATTTTCGTAGAAATGATTATCCACAGATCAGATGTGTGTCACTGCTGTGGAAGCACTTTGGAAATGATGCACGCGCAACGGAGCAGGTCACGCGCACCTGACACAATTTGTTGTTTGTATTTTTCGCTACGTTCTCTTTTTTGAATGGTTGCATAACGTTCAACTTCCCCGAAGATCTCAACGCGAAGCCTGAAGGGTAAACACCAGGTTTACTAATCTACCCGCACAATTTTTCCGGTGTCGGAATGTCTCGCTATGTTAGTACATTCTTAAAAAACAAAACACCATTTAATTTCGGGTTAAAATGTGTTGTAACTGCGTTACTGATCATTGTAACGGGTAATATATTACCCACATTTCATTAGTAATGCGTTACATTACTTCGTTACAGCAAAAAGTAATATATTACTGTAACTCCGTTACTTTTGTAACGCGTTACACCCAACACTGCTTATTATACATCCACCATGAGCAGAGCCGACAGGCAGGAAGACTCAAGCACACAGCTCGCACTTCATTATAATATATATAAAAAAGAACACCATGCGTGTCATGATGGGAAATAACAGCTCACGGCCGCAGATTACTCCGGGTCCCAGACCCCCCCATACCCAAAAATATTTATATTGCAGATCTACATGAATCACACAAACGACCTATTTTGGAATCAAAACGGCAAATTTTGCCGAAAGGTGACAAGTTTGCATCACTGAACATAGACAGAGCACAACTGAAACATAACATCTGAAACGATGTAACAACATAATACACTTTTTGGGGATGCAGCTTGGGATGTGAGGAGTGAGGGACACGGCTTAGAATGGGCATGTCGCCTGGCAGGACAGGAGAGTGTGTGCACCAGTCTGCCTTGATCTATGACTTCATGTCCGTGACACTCACTGCTTCACACAGCTGTTTTTTAGAAGGAAAACCTCCTTCACTTCATGAAAGTGTTTTAACCACACACACCTCTACACACACATGACGGGTGTTATTTTCCCCATAAGGAACAAGGCGCTGCAAATTATCCCGCTTATTACATGGCCACATTCTCAACAAAGTAACGACATGACTCCCAATATTAATTTAAATGCTTTTATGGATTTAGAAAATGTTTTTATTGATTTAAAAAATAGTTGTATTGATTTAAAAAATAGTTGTATGTATTGATTTAAATTGACATGCATCCGCTAAGAAAAATAGTCCGTTGTTACCGTTTTTTAAACAGTCTGAATGAAACGGCAGCTCTCAGGTGTGTATTTACACAACTAATGGCCCATCAACCACAGCTCTCTCCCCCCCTCCCCCCCTGATCTTTCTTCTCCAGCAGCTAAATTAACTGTAGGTTACTCTGAGTGACAAGCTTACAGTTAGACACAACACTGTCATTGCAAGTGACCCTCAGTTAGTTTACTTTTATGTTCAACTGCTAAATTCGTTACTGATAAAAAAGGGCTTCTACTGTACCTAATTACCTTAACACTAGAACCGCCAGAGGTTTTTGTATAGGCCTACATAAACCTGTCAAATCCCGCTATTAGAATGCCATTTTTAACAACATAGGGTGCTACATAACACACTTTCAGGAAAAGTCACGGACTGGGAGACTTTAATATTTTATTGAAAAAAAGTTACATTGCACACACACAACACACATCACACAAATTGACCCGATTGGCGGTTCTAGTGTTAAATAAACTCACTAATTAATGAAACCAGTTCAATACGCATTATTCTTATTCTTATCATTCTTTATGAGCGCTGAAGTAGTCTTAAAATCAGATCTGTATTTTAAATGAAATCTGACGGCAGGCAGTTAGCTCTGATCACCTATGATAAATGCGCCACACCTAATCTGGCCATTCAGCCACAGAGGTCCCTCTATACAAATCAAACTGTAGACGGTCTGAAAGCACCTATTGTTTTAAATAATGGTCGGAATGTGACCTGTGAGCCTTCTGAATTACCGTGGGGCAGCACATTCTAAACTAAAATGTTCAATCAATAAAGTAACATCTTATCTTATCTTATCTTAATAATATCTTCATATTAATAATAATAATAAATCATACAGTATGTGTCCGAAAGGGAGCAGGAGGAAGCAAACACAAAAATATACAAAAAATATACTGCATATTAAAGCAAATGATTGTAAAGGTAAAAGTATGAGCATAACAAATAAAGAAGTGTAATCTAAACATTTACATTATAATTATGATTATTTAATATATAAAGACTATATATTATTGAATTACAAGATTAGATATACTTTAGTTGATCTAAAATATTGAAGTGTTCAAATGCTCTTCAAAACACAACTGAAAGTCCATGAAACTTGTCTTTCTGTATTTGTGAATGAAGCGCCATCTCCTGGTTAAAACCTGAAATTGAAAATCTGGCGACGCCCTCTTGGAAAATAGTGGGAGGGCTTAACATTCCTCTATACTGGTTTTAGGCAGGTCATAGGCAGGAAGCTGTAAGCTGGAGTCTGAAATTCAGTGCTTCATCTGTATCCATGTATCTGTATCCCGCCCGCACCAATCACTGGACCTGGGGGGACAGAGCCTTCTCCATCGCTGCCCCCTCCGTCTGGAACTCACTCCCACAACCCATCAGAGACTGCACCGACCTCACCACCTTCAAAAAACTCACAAAAACTCACCTCTTCAATCTGGCTTTTAATGTGTGATTGTTTTTGTATTATTTGACTTTAACTTTAACTATATATTTATTTGTTGTTCCTTTCTTCTCTTTTCTTTTCTCTTCACTATTATCTGTAAAGTGTCTTTGAGCACCTGTAAAAGCACGAACAAATTAAATCTATTATTATTATCAAATACGGAGAGATGTCAGATAATAAAGTGGTGCAGAAACGAATCCTAAAACACAGAAATTAGTTCGCATTACAACTTGCGATTCCCTCGTCTTGATTCCTGCATTCTTTAAACATTTTCTTAAAACAAGCTGAATAGATTTTAAGGTTTTGTTATTCAACATAAAACGTGTCAGTAAACACAAGGGCTGCCCACTAATACTCAACTTAACATTAGTCGGCTAAAAAAGTCTTAGTTGAGCAAATTTTAAGTAGTCTACTTGTCGCATCAAAGAAAAAATAAACTCCATCTGGGCGCTGTGCATTGTTTTCAGCTGGAAAAACAAGCCAGTTTCACAAACAACGTGTAATTACTACAGTGGTCCATAGGGCAAAATCAGGGCTGGTTCTGACCAATTTGCTGCCCTAGGCAAGATTTTAGCTGGTGCACTTTGAGTAGAATTACTAGAGACTAGATATATGGGGTACAACTTATGAAAAAGATCGGTTTACATTTTAATAATCAAATAAGTATGTGAACATAACCAATAACCTACCATAGCCAATAACAAATACATTTAACGTATTTTATTTTTGTTGTTCATTTATATCTTAGTTTACCTAGTTAATATTTATTTATGCATTTTTTTTAATATCTCCAGTTTTAAACGATAGTTTTGATTTACTGTCCTATAGTATACATTGGAAGTATTTCAAAATTGTTTTTATTCATCTTAACCCTCCGGTATCATTCGATTGGACTAAAAATGTCCTGGACTCGAGTCGGACTCAAGTGCCGATTTTCGGGACTCGTGACTCGACTCGGACTCCCGCACTGATTGAGCGACTTGGACTTGGACTCTTGAATTCTCGCATACGCTGACTTGGACTCGTAGACTCGGACTCGACTTGTACATTGACGCTCTGACTTGGACTCGGACTCGGACTCGGACTCGTGAATTTCCCCCCCCACGATGACTCGGACTCGAATTGTACATTGAGCTCTGACTTGGACTCGGACTCGAGCAAGTTTTCTCTGGATGTCCTCTATCCTGGCATGTGCACCTGTGAGGCGAGTTCACGGACTGGGCCCCGCTATTCCAGTCTAGAGATGTCTAGAGACACACCCCGCATTGTGCTGTATGCTTTCACACATTCTGTTTCCACATTGGAAAAGAGCAGCGCAAAATGCTCGCTATGTGGAAACAATATTGAAGAGAGGGCTCCGTAACACATTACTCTAAGGATCGAGTTCAGACATATAGGCTGTCTTGAACACTATCATCAGAGTAACGTGATCTAATCAATAAATAAAGATTCAGCCGATAACATGAAAGCACATGGCTACTTAATATGCAGAATTACGTCATTTTGCATGCTAAGTAGCCATGTGCTTTCTTGGGCTAAATCTTTATCAGTAAACCGATTTAACCGGTAAAAGTTCCTTCAAAATAAGAGTCCCGATCTTATTACTATCAAAATAAAAGTGCAAAATGAAAACTTTACCATAGGAAAAAATTGGCATACAAATATAATAACTTCTCTAAAAGGTAACTCCTTTTAAATATAGTTAGACATATTAAAGGTAATTTACAATAATAATAATAATGATATATTAGTAATAAGCTTTACAGGACTGTCTCAGAAAATTAGAATATTGTGATAAAGTTCTTTATTTTCTGTAATGCAATTAAAAAAACAAAAATGTCATACATTCTGGATTCATTACAAATCAACTGAAATATTGCAAGCCTTTTATTATTTTAATATTGCTGATTATTGCATACAGCTTAAGAAAACTCAAATATCCTATCTCTAAATATTAGAATATCATGAAAAAGTATACTAGTAGGGTGTTCAACGAATCACTTGAATCGTCTAATTAACTCGAAACACCTGCAAGGGTTTCCTGAGCCTTGAAAAACACTCAGCTTGGTTCAGTAAACTAAATCACAAGTATGGGGAAGACTGCTGATCTGACTGCTGTCCAGAGGACCGTCATTGACACCCTCCATCAGGAGGGTAAGACACAAAAAGAAATTTCTCAAAGAGCAAGCTGTTCACAGAGTGCAGTTTCAAAGCACATCCACAAAAAGTCTGTTGGAAGGGGGAAATGTGGCAGGAAACGCTGCACAACCAAGAGAGATGACCGCAGCCTTAACAGCATTGTGAAGAAGAGTCGCTTCCAGAATTTGGGGGAGCTTCAAAGACAGTGGACTGAAGCTGGAGTCCAGGTATCAAAAGTCACTGTTCACAGACGTGTCCGGGAAATGGGCTACAATAGCCGTATTCCCATGGTCAAGCCACTTCTGAACTCAAGACAACGGAAGAGGCGTCTGACTTGGGCTAAGGAAAAGAAGCACTGGACAGTTGCACAGTGGTCCAAAGTCCTCTTTTCAGACGAAAGCAAGTTTTGTATTTCATTTGGAAGTCAAGGCGCCAGAGTCTGGAGAAAGGCTGGAGAAGAGCAAAATCCAAGTTGCTTGAAATCCAGTGTGAAGTTCCCACAGTCAGCGATGGTTTGGGGAGCCATGTCAGCTGCTGGTGTTGGTCCACTGTGTTTCATCAAGCCCAGAGTAAATGCAGCTGTGTACCAAGAGATTTTAGAGCACTACATGCTTCCGTCTGCTGAAAAGCTCTATGGAGATGAGGAATTCATTTTCCAGCATGATCTGGCACCTGCCCACAGTGCCAAAACCACCAGTAACTGGTGTACTGACCATGGCATTACTGTCCTCGATTGGCCTGCAAATTCCCCTGACCTGAACCCCATAGAGAGTATGTGGGGTATTGTGAAGAAGAAGCTGAAAGACACCAGACCCAACAATGCTAATGAGCTAAAGGCCGCTATTGAAGCATCCTGGGTATCCATAACACCTCAGCAATGCCACAGGCTGATTGCCTCCATGCCACGCCGCATTGATGCAGTAATCCGTGCAAAAGGATTCCCAACCAAGTACTGAGTGCATTAATGGACATTTTCAAATGTTTGATTGTGTTTTGCTGTTATAAATCTTTTTTTTTTACTTGGTCTGAGGAACTATTCTAATTTTTTGAGATAGGATTTTTGAGTTTTCTTAAGCTGTATGCCATAATCAGCAATATTAAAATAATAAAAGGCTTGCAATATTTCAGTTGATTTGTAATGAATCCAGAATGTATGACATTTTTGTTTTTTTAATTGCATTACAGAAAATAAAGAACTTTATCACAATATTCTAATTTTCTGAGACAGTCCTGTATGTTTGTATAGCACCTATTACAAAAATTGTAGCCAAACTCGCTTCACAGCAGTTCAATAGACAGGTTAGTATAACATGACAGGATAAAAGCAATGTAGAGGAGCCACTACATTTCAACACATATATCCACGAAGATTAATATATGAAGACTTGTGACTCAGACTTGACTTGGACTCTTCTTGGGTGACTCGGACTTGGACTCGGACTCGAACATAGGTAATGATGACTCGGACTTGACTCGGACACTCCTTGGGTGACTCAGACTTGGACTCGGACTCGAACACAGGTAATGATGACTCGGACTCGACTCGGACACTCCTTGGGTGACTCCGACTTGGACTCGGACTCGACTACGACTCTCCCTTGGTGACTCGGACTTGGACTCGGACTCGAAGAGTGGTGACTCGAAAGTGACTTGGACTCATGAATTGGTGACTTGACTACAACACTGGATCAGTCATTAGCACTCATGGTTTTTCATACCACTGCTACGCTGACGATACCCAATTAATTCTGTCCTTTCCCCGCTCAGAGACCCAGGTCGTCGCACGCATCTCTGCTTGTCTAGCTGACATCTCTCAGTGGATGTCTGCTCATCACCTCAAGCTCAACCTTGACAAGACTGAACTGCTTTTCCTTCCGGGAAAAGATTGTCCCACTCTTGACCTAACAATCAACATCGGCACCTCTGTTGTTTCCCCGACTCAGACTGCAATGAATCTGGGTTTGATCCTAGATAACAAACTGTCCTTAACTGCAAACATCGCTGCTACAACCCGCTGCTGCAGATACACGCTTTACAACATCAGGAGGATACGTCCCCTCCTGACCCAGAAAGCAACTCAGGTTCTGGTCCAGGCTCTCGTCATCTCACGCCTAGACTACTGCAACTCCCTCCTGGCTGGTCTACCTGCATGTGCCATCCAACCTCTGCAGCTCATCCAGAATGCAGCTGCTCGTCTGGTCTTCAACCTTCCTAAATTATCCCACACCACGCCGCTCCGCCGCTCACTTCACTGGCTTCCAGTAATTGCTAGAATCCACTTCAAAACAATGGTACTTGCATACCATGCTGCGAATGGATCTGGCCCTTCCTACATCCAGGACATGGTTAAACTGTACACCCCAGCACATGCACTCCGCTCTGCATCAGCCAAACGACTCGCTGCACCCTCGTTACGAGGGGGACCCAAGTTCCCATCAGCAAAAACACATGGGTTTGCTATCCTGGCTCCAAAATGGTGGAATGAGCTCCCCATTTAAATCAGGACAGCAGATAGCTTGCACATCTTCCGGCGCAGACTGAAAACTCATCTCTTTCGACTCCACTTCGATCGATAGAATTACTAACAAAGATCTGCCAACAGAGCACTTATATACTAACAAAGGACTGGCTTACTGTATCTAAAGCCAGTTGAGTAGCACTTGAATTGTTTGGCTCTATGAAACCTGATGTACTTATATGATTCTGTTTTCTTCAAGGTTGTATCTTCCTGGTCGAATGTACTTATTGTAAGTCGCTTTAGCGTCAGCTAAATGCAATGCAATGTAATGTAAACTGTGTACAGCCCTGGAGGTTTAGGTGATAGGAAACAAATTGGTGTGTACAAATGTAAAACATGTAATTACTAAATGAGTGAAAATCGCTTGTATCCATAATGGGTAGCATTCATATATACCCACATGACAGCTCATTGTTACTTTGTAATTCTACTACAATTCAGAGGTTAACCTGGTATTTTTACTCCACTACATTTATTGTTGTTACTTTGCAGATTCTGATTAATGATGTGAAATATAAACAACCCTTAAATCAGACTTTAGTTACACCTGAGTAAAATTCAGGGAAAGGTGATTGTCAAGTGCCAACAATCAGGAGAGATATTTGATTGTTGGTGCTTGAAAAGACTACAAATATATCTGCAGATCTCTATAAAATAATCCCTTTCATGCATGAATTATGAAAACCTCAGTCAGCATTCTTTTACCAAGTGTTTTTATTGCTCTTGGGGCATGAAAGTTTTTTAAAATATATTTGTATATGTCCAGGTGGACAGTATGCGTTCAGGGTTTGAACTGAAGAGATGTACATTTTGAAAAAATGATAAATAAAGATGTGCAAACTTAAAATTACATTATAATAACATAAATATGTTGATTTACGGCCCAAAAAGATATTGCACATGAAGTATTTTGAAGAAAAACCAGGGCCAGGGGCCAATTTGAGGCCCCACGCACAGTTATTTGATGAGCGCTAGTGGAGCCTCGAAGCGGCGAAACCGTGCCGCGCCACCCTAATTGCGCCACTTAGGCACATAGGTGAGCCTCAGATGAGGCCCCCACTCCGCAAGATGTGGCCCCCTCTACAAGGTGAGGCCCCACACAGTCAGCATGATCTGCCTGTAGGGAGGCACGGCCCTGGGAACAACAGCAGCAGTACCAGAACGAATTGTAGTTGTAGAAATCAGTGATGCATGACGTCCACTGTAGTGGACAGGTGGTTAACCATGATTTCCTGCAAACATAAAATCAATACTTTGATCATTTATGAATTATATGATTCCTTAGTTGTTACTTGATGTCACCACATTTTTTATACCTGCAGGGGACGCTTTCCATAAAAGGATTGGCAAGATATAGATGGGTGACTTGGTCCATGTGGCTTTCTGTCGTCCATTTTAGTTTAGAGACATGTATCATGCACTTACACTGAATTGGCACTGAGTAGCAGTGTATGGGATGATGCAATAGGGTCCTATGTAGTAGCTGATTGTGCAACTGTGCAAAAAAAAACAATGCATACAAGAAAACACATTTTTAATAGCTGTCCATTGTAGTGACCTATATGCATGAAAGGGATCATTACTCATTATTCTCTACTACTAGTTCATTAAAAACTGTATATAATTGCTATTTTGCACATCCCTTTCAAGATTTCAAGATTTTCAAAGGTTTATTGACATATCATATACACACAACCCTTTCTCCTAAAAATTACGTTCCCACAGAACTAAAATGCATTCTCAATTACGTTTAGCGAGAAACGTATTTTCTCCCATGTTACGTTCGTTATGAAAGTATCTTAAATACGTTTATTTTCTACATATTTTTGCCATTTATTGTCTTCCTTATAATAATTATAATAGTCATTTATAAATATCATTTTAAAGCACACATTTGAAATCAGTAGGCGGGGCTGTAATTTCGCCAGCTGTTACTCTCATGAGCAAGACAGAACATAATAGTGTTATAATGCCAAAAAGCTGCCGTGTCGTTTATTGCACCTCAAACAAATCCAAAAACCCTAACCCTAACAAATCCAGAGTTACGTGTTTCTGTACTTCCTCTAAGAAGAAAGGACAGTAACAGAAGATCTCTGAGGCTTCAGGCTTGATCGCCGTTCAAATGACAGCGTTCGGTTCCCCAAAAGTGGGCGGGGCTGTAAAGTGACGTAGATTTTACTCTCATCTATTGTTCAAAACCATTCTATTTATTCTAACGTAAATTACATGCCAGTGTCTTATCTTTTTATTACTTATATTTTTTATACTTTATTTGCTATGAGTTATATCTGAAGATGTTTCTGAAGATGTGTAGTCCAGTCCACCCTTCAATGTAGCATAAATGTGAACTCTCATTACAGGAACAATACCGGAAACAGATGTAGGAATGATCCTCAGTTCGTTGATCGGATGTTTTAGCCGCAATGCACGTTTTTAAAGATATTACTGATTTTCTTTGAATATAAGAATGTAAATACTGAGTTGAGAGAATAGTCAGGAGATTTGGGTGATGGGAGACACATCTATGGAATCACAATTTCAATAGCTTACCATTAAATTATGGATATACCTTTCCGTCTGTGATGTTTTACAAATCCGATATTAATGTGTAGAAGTAAAAAATGAGAAATAGTATAGCAATATCCTGTAAAATTATGTAAAAACATGAATAAAACCACACATCTTCAGATGTTATACTTACATAAGTGTCCTACACTAATAATTAAAAGTTATTATTAGTATGCTGTGTGTACCTTGTGTGCATCGCCTAGTGGTTAAAGCACGTTATTGAATTATTTTTGTTGAATAATGTTATTTTTGTTGAATAATGTTATTTGATGAAAAAAATATAAAGAGTATATACTTTCATAGGGGGAAAGTAGAAGGTCAATGATAGAAATATAGAATATAAAAAATCAAGAAGATACTGTAAGTGATCTCTAAAATAAAACAGTTTAGTGCAGGATGTACAAATATATTAATATGAGGATCTGCAAAACAGACAAACTAATTAACCTTTATTAACACATTAAAGAATACTTTAGGTTAAGGTCTTCTTTCAAATAGGAAAAAAGCTTTGGGGGTATCTACAGATAAATATTAAGCCTGACAAAGTACTTAACGTCTAAGATATTGCTTTCCTGCAATGTTAACTATGTTGAAGCACTTATTTTAACTGATATCATACACATTAATTCTACTCTTATGTATGTAGATAGTATAAGAAATTTGCAGAATCTGACAGTTTAATGGTAGAGATATACACACATATTGATAGATGTCTTGTAATGCACTGTTGAGGAACCTGTGACCCAAGTTTTTCATTCATTGCATAACCACACCGTCGTGTATATGGTATGTCAATAAACCTTTGAAAATCTTGAAATCTTGAAAGGGATGTGCAAAATAGCCATTATATACAGTTTTTAATTTACTATTAGTAGAGAATAACGATTAATGAATATACTTTAGAGATCTGCAGATAAATGTTTAGTCTTCTCAAGCACCAACAATCAAATATCTCTCCTGATTGTTGGCACTTTCCCTGAATTGTACTCAGGTGTAACTAAAGTCTGATTTAAGGGTTGTTTATATTTCACATCATTAATCAGAATCTGCAAAGTAAGTAAAAGAAATGTAGTGGATTAAAATACCAGGTTAACCTCTGAATTGTAGTGGAGTAGAATTACAAAGTAACAATGAGCTGTCATGTGGATATTAATGCTGCCCATTATGGATACAAGCGATTTTCACCCATTTAGTAATTACATGTTTTAAATGTGTACACACCAATGTGTTTCCTATCGCCTAAACCTCCTCCGGGGCTGTACACAGTTTAATACTGTCAACTTCTAATTTTGGGAAAAACGAAAACGTCTTTTAAAACTACAATTCCCAGTAGAGACGTGCCATAGAGAACATGTTGCGAAACACAATAGCCAGCATGTGTAGCTCTCGGGGGGCTTTCGCGTCCAATTTTGAATAGTCTGCCGTGGTTTCGTTCCATTTCAAAGAGCTTGACGCTCGGCGTAACCTTGGCGCACTGCCACTCCAACATCCAATCCCAGAGCTTGAAGATTAAGCACGGGGTTTGTCAACGGGACTGTAGTCCCAAACGATAGCTGGGGATTATGGGTAGTGTAGTGTCTTCGGCCATCTTAAACTGAATTTCTTTTCAGATATCATATCGCATTAACAACACCACATCTGGCGTCACAGAGATCTTCTGTTACTGTCCTTTCTTCTTCGAGGAAGTACAGAAACACGTAACTCTGGACTTGTTTTAATGTTTGAGGTGCAATAAACGACACAGCAGCTTTTTGGCATGTTAAAGCTATTATTTTCTGCCTCGCTCATGAGAGTAACAGCTGGCGAAATTACAGCCTCGCCTACTGATTTTAATTCAACCATAAATCGAGCCCGATTGTCGATTTCAAATGTGTGCTCAAAAATGATATTTATAAATGACTATTATCATTATTATAAGCAAGACAATAAATGACAAAGATATGTAGAAAATAAACATATTTAAGATACGTTCATAACAAACGTAACGTGGGAGAAAATACGTTTTTAGCTAAACGGAATTGAGAATACAGTTTAGTTCTGTGGGAACGTAATTTTTAGGAGACAGGGTTGGACTTTTTTTGGATGAATTTATGTTTCATCCAATCACAGAGCTTGTTGACTTATCGCGAGGTTTGTCAAAGCGGACAGGCGTCGTCACAACAATAACTGGGGATTGTGGGTAGTGTAGTCTTTTTGGAGCTCCACATTTCAGAGAAAACAAGCTGTTTCTCAGAATTGAAGGGGAAAAACACAATAGCATAGTACACAATTTAAACCTATCAATGTCGTTTAATTAACAAAGGTAATCTGGTGTTTTTGAGTTGATGAGTAGTGGAGATATCACTGTCAAATCAATCGACAGTAAGGAGAATACTTACTTCCGGGTGTACAATTCTCCGTTATCCAATGGGAATGGACACTCATATTGCCTTTAAGAGCTGCCGACATAAACGGGTGCGGTGCTTCCATGAGCGTCAAATACCACCGCCGATGGGAATACATTGCAATCAGTTGAAAGCTCTTTGCGTCCGTTTATGAAGCTGAAGGAGCCTCGGCGCGTCCCAACTGCACGCCACGGTCACCCTGACCAAGCGTCGCTCCTGAAAGCTTAGGGAGTGAGAGTGTGTTGAAAATACATATCTGGGGACTAGCTCTTTTTTTTTTATAACAGTCTTGGATATGTCAAAGATTAGCAACAAAATATATATTTTTTGCATTATTAGTTTTTGCACAAAATCAGATTAAACCAAAAACTCACACATTAGTCATTCGGGACAAAAATTTCCACTTCCAAAAACTGCTCTAAAATGACAACAGATTAATATTTATTAAAACTTTTTGGGATTAAATCTTTCAATCAACTTCAGTCGTGATCAAAAATATAAATTATCGAATTATTTTCAGGATTTCAATCCTTTAACTGCCAGTTTGAAAACATGCACAAAAAGGCAGTTGTTTTCCATAAAATAAATGTTGGGGGGGTCGGCTTTTTTTTATCACAGTCTTATGTCAAAGAATAGCAACAACATTTATTTTGGTGAATTATTAGTTTTTGCACAGACTCAGATTAAACAAAAAACTCACACATTTGCCACTCGCAGACAAAAATGTCCCCTCCACTCCCATTATAACCACATATTTTGATCTCTCCATCATACCGGTATATAACCATGCATTTTGTAATGTCAGGGTTTTATATTGGATGAAAATAGTTCAATTTGTCCTTTTAACCGTATATGACCAGATGTGACATTTTACCATTGAATTACATGCTTGTCATTTCTTGGTTTCTTTGCCTGTTGTATAATGGGGCCCTGCCAGCCATTGGAATATATGTATGGAACTAATATGATGTAGGTGTGTTGGTATGGATGTGGAGACCAGTGGTCAAATGGAAATAAACAATATATTTTATAGCAGAGAGATGGTGTAAGTATTAATGATTGACAATAAGGGACAATAGTACGCACTAACTTTGCTTGCCTTTTTTGGCGCAGGGCTTTCAGGGGGCTTTGCTTTTTTTGCAGCCACCTTGGGCGGACTTGAAGGGAGAGCTACGTTTTGCCTAGGAATAAAGAATATAAAACAATTAGACATAAGCACAAGTGAAATAAAAATAATCACACATACAGTAGGTCTAAAGGGCAGAGTATAGGTTATTTACAATTTGTCAGCTCATCTGTACAAGACGTGGTCTCCGGGACTGGTAAAAATTGGGAGCTTCCATTCTTCCTTGATTCTCACAAAAAAAAAACTTTGTGACAAAAGCAAGTTATGCATTTATGCAAATAGTTTTCAACAAGAGAAGTCCAAGAAATGTTTGCAAGCCTTGGCATCGAAGTTTCACAGAGCACTCTGCGAAATCACTTTCTGGAGAAACCACTCCGCCGCTCAGGTCCAAGGAAACTACAACAGTAAGTAGCCTACCTTATTCAATAGTATAACACGTATCGTAAACAGCTGACATGTGATAGTTCTGCATTTCCCTGATGGTTTTTGTGTCTTTCTTTTACAGCAATATTGTGACTGCGATCAAAAATGCGACAAAGGCTGATGACGAACTCACGGCTCATGGCGTAAAGGGGAAAATTCAGGCGGACTTTGGGGTTTCACTAGGACTGAGCAGCATACGCAAGGCCAGGAGAAAACTTGGGTGGAAATATGGCAGGACCCGCTTCACTCCCATGATAAGAGACCACAACAAAGAGGCAAGGCTGAGACAAGCCCTTCAGTGGATCGAGTCTGGGGAAACGTGGCATGATGTGCTTTTTACGGATGAATCCACAATAGCTCTGGAACACTTTGCAAGGTATAGTTTCAACAAAAAGGACCATTCTGTTGCAAAGCCTCGGCCGAAACATCCAATAAAGTTTCATGTCTGGGGATTGATTCTGCCTCATGGTCCAGGCCCGTTGGTTATCTTTGAAGGAATCATGGATAGAATCTACTTTGAAAACAGTATAATCAAGGAAGCTGCAGGTCCCTACATCAGGGAACATTTTGGGTCGGATCACCGCTTCTTCCAGGACAATGACCCGAAGCACAGTGCGGCTGCAGCTGGAATTGATGCTGAGGGAATCAACTGGGTTAAGACTCCACCAGAATCTCCGGATTTGAATCCCATCGAGCTGGTCTGGCACTTGATGAAAGACTACATTTGGAAGGAGGCTAAACCAGGCTCAAAGCAGGAGCTAATGCAAGCGATACAGGATTTTTGGATGACAAGACTGACCCAAGACACCTGTAGTCGACTAATTACAGGCCTCAATAAAGTCCTGCCATTGGTTGTGCAAAATAAAGGTGGACATAGTGGAAAGTAAAATTTACCTTGTCATCAGGTTCTATAAAGTAGGTTACTTCAATAAAAATGCAAAATAATTTATCTGTGTACGTGTTTTACTGAACGAGCATACTGTACTGTGATCTGCATGCAATTATCAAACATTTAATTAAAGTTAAAAGAAAAAAGTGAGGGGGTCCAAAATCAGCCAAAGTGTTTTGTTTTTAACGTTCGTCACTATAATAATCAAAGGGAGAAATATGAACGTTAGTTTTTACTGAAATGATCAAATAAAGTCAACATTTCACAGTGTTTACTGAGCTGTGGGGGTTGTTAAACTCTTAAAAGGTGTTTGAATGGTGATATACACAGTGATAGATGTTAAGGACTAACGTTTATAATGAATTGCCTACATTTGTATTTATTTTAGGATCTTTTCATACAATAATACGTATTGGGATCATTTGTATTAATGTGGACCGGAGGGAGAGGGTGACGTGCATAAGTTTCACTTTACTTTTTTATTTCAATTCCAACTTTGGTCCTCAAGAATATGTTTCTCTGTTGTCCACGTTCATAAAGCATAAAACAACACCATCAGAGCGTGGTGCAAATTATCTAGATTGGTTTACACAGCGCCGTATAGATAGAATACGGCGCTGGGTTTACAGTAGTTGGTGTTCTTATTATAGCCTACATCAATGTAGCCCGCTGTATAGAAAACTGTAGTTTCCCCACAGCAGCAGACGCACATTCATGACGTCCGCTGGCGCATCATAAATACGTCGATAGTGAAAGTGCAGTTGAATTCTCAAAGCACCGCAGTCTCTTCTCCTAAATCCTTTTGAATTCTCCTATCCACGCAATGTTACAAAACTCTCCCATCCCCCCTCTGTTAACTAAGCTTGGAGTGCAAGTAGTATGTTGTGGACTCTTTGTTTCAAATAATGGCCCATCGAAATGTGACAACTCTCCCATCCCACTTCTTCTCCATTGCCGGTATAGGTCTTGATGAATGGTATAAAACAATTAAAATATTGCAAGCTGAGGCTTTGAACATTTTTGTAATATTATTGCCATAACAATCACTAATTGAGTTTATTCACAAATGTTGTGCAATGACAAAATCAGACAGTTATATTTAAATATGGTCTGGCTTTAATACAAATGAAATACTGTAGGCTCGACAGCCCCCCTCAAGGTGATCAACACATGCAGGGAAGCATTGCCGGTCTGAAAGGGTCTCTGGAATATCAAACATTTAATTAAAGTTTGGGCCCAAACTCAGGTGGAAGAAGTATTCCGATTATTTACCTAGGTAAAAATACGTGTTAGAAGTAAATGTCCTGCATTCAAAATTGTCAATAGGCCAAGTGAAAAGTATTATCGTCTGAAAGTAAAATGTGTTATTAGTATTAAGTACATATCATTTGTACAACTAATATTTAGAAATACTCCGTTGTAATTATTGATGCATACATCTGTTCATCCATTCAATGTGGCATCTGCTAGAATGCGGTTAATGTATGATATTACTTAATAATACACTACATTATATGGTAATTTAATTTTAATTTAATTCGTTTCTTATTTCATAGTTTGTCATTATTATTATTTTTATTTTGTATCGCTGATCTTATTTTTGATTTTATTAATCTGTGTGAATCTGTGCTATCCTGTTTTTCACTCTCACCCTTTTGCTGTTTGAACAACTGAATTTCCCCACGGGGATTAATAAAAACCATCTTATCTTATGAGATATATCTTAACCCTAACCCTAACCCTAACATGTCACCCATTGAGCATGTTTGGGAGGCTCTGGATCGGCGTATACGACAGCGTGTTCCAGTTCCTGCCAATATCCAGCAACTTCGCACAGCCTCAGGGTCTGGGGGGGTCCGAAAACCAGTCAGTATGTGGTGTGACCACCATTTGCCTCACGCAGTGCAACACATCTCCTTCACATAGAGTTGATCAGGTTGTTGTTTGTGCCCTGTGGAATGTTGGTCCACTCCATGCTCAATGGGTGACATGTTAGGGTTAGGGTTTAACCCTAGGGTTTTCGGACCCCCCCAGACCCCCCAAGACCCCCCCAATAAAGCAAAACTGCACGTTTCAGAGTGGCCTTTTATTGTGGCCAGCCTAAGGCACACCTGTGCAATAATCATGCTGTCTAATCAGCATCTTGATATGCCACACCTGTGAGGTGGGATGGATTATCTCGGCAAAGGAGAAGTGCTCACTATCACAGATTTTTTCAGATTTGTGAACAATATTTGAGAGAAATTGTTATTTTGTGTATGTAGAAAATGTTTTAGATCTTTGAGTTCATCTCATGAAAAATGGGAGCAAAAACAAAAGTGTTGCATTTGTAATTTTTGTGCAGTGTATATGTCATTCACCCCCATTCATACAGAGCAGTGTACCTTACTCTAGGACCTAACATACACACACATTCACACACCATTGGCCATGACATCGGGAGCAACTCAGGGTTAAGTATCTTGCTCAAAGATACATCAACATGTTGACTGCATGGGCTGGGATCGAACCCACAACCTTCTGGTTGAAAGACGACCGCACTCCCTCACAGCCACAGTCGCCCTGTGTCATTGTGAATGAAGGGCCATCTCATGGTAAAATCCTAAAATTGAAAATCTGGCATCTAAGGAAATAGTGGGAGGGCTTTGCATTTCCAGCCACTGGGATCCGCTGGGTTTCCGGCTGGAATCCATTGAGTGGAGTCCATTCTAGAGTGCTACATCTGTATGGAGGGTGGAAATCTAGAGTATTTAGCAAAACATAATTTTACGAAACTTTCGCTACTTTTTTACTTTTGGACTAAGCTAATTACAGAGATGAGGACTGCTACTTCACTTGCCGTGTGTGAGAGGGAAGGGAAGAGAAGGTGGACTTTCACATGCAATGTTTCTGCACTTAACTGTTTTTGAAGTCATGTGTTTCATACACGTAGCCTCCTAATACTTTGATGTGAACGAAAAACTTTAAAAGTCTCCTGATTTAGGTTGTGAATGAATGCTTATTTTGTATTCATTACAGAATCTGCACTGTGCATTAAGCGGCTGGTTATGCATTTGGTTGGGGGGTTGGCTGCATCAATTAATAAGAAAATGCATAAATGAATAAGACGAGAGCGTTTAGGCCGGAGAGTGCGTGCGGACTTGTCGGTTAGATAACAGGCGTGTGCAAGTCCTGCATCTGTACAATAAAAATGTGTGTAAAATTATACCGGGTGCTGTAATAACTCATCTGGTTACATTATTACATTGACCCCCCCCCCAAAAAAGGACATAGATTATTGCCTTTCTCAAATGTTTACCCCACGCCACGCTACTGTGAAGGGCGTGAATACATTTAATCATAACATGGAAAGAAAAAGCTGGCTTGAGTTTGTTAATAGCTCTTAACTGATAGTAACTATTTTAACAACAGAGCTCTGAATGTAATATATCACAACGAACAACACCATTGGGTTGAGGTGGCCAAGGTTACTGGCTAGATAGCTACTGGACATCGGAGGAACAATAACAATCACTTCAGTTATGTAAATGTTTTAAAGAATATACATATTTCGCACTCAGCCTTTAATGGCCTAAAGAGAGTCCCAGAGAGGGAGATCTTAAATTTGAATGGAAGGAGCTGTGTTAAATAATCAATGAAGAAGTGACAATAATATTATACGTTCTTATAATGTTTCCGATACGGAGCATACAGCCTGAATAGAACTGGGCCCAGGATGGAACCAGTCGAAAGCTCTTCGACTGTAAAAAGTGGAAAACTTTGCAATACTGAGAATGTCTGATAACGTTGAGGGTTGTACCCTTTAAACAACCACTCAGTATGAATGGAGCCTCTATAAAGACTCTCAATCATTTCATACACTGCCATTTGCTTTTATTTGCCCCCAGTGGTTTCGACCGTTTTTTTATCTCAGTATACCACCGGGAGACCCATCGGGGTGTTGGGGTTATTGTATAATCTGAATGTGTTTTATTCATGGATGTGAGAATACACAATGGATGTTAACTTTGAGGTTGTTTTAATATATCATTTATGTGGGATTTTGCATAATTTGTGATCCTTGCATTTTACTTTGCCCTTCTGGCAGTTCTCTGCCATGATTGACAGCTTGTTTCATGCTCTGTAACTACAGCAGCTGACAGGGTTGTGTCAAATGAAATTATTGGTGTGAAGAAGTGTTTTGGGAAAACCTCTCTCGATTTTTTTTTCCACTGATCACACTAAACGTGAACGACAGTCTCACCAGCAGGCCAGCGTTTCAGTAATTTATGATTGCAGGGTGAATCTACTGGAGACTGTAGTGAAAGCTACCAGAGGCAGCAGATTACCTGTCAATCTATTTGGAGTATTTGATATCAGAGAAATTATTTGAAGGGCAACTGTGTTGCAGCATACCAACGCTGTCGCTCCTCACCTCTTCAAAGCCACCCATCTGTTTCTGATTATGAGGAGCTGTGAAGGTCAAACAGAGCTGCTGTTGCACCAGCACTCTTATTTAAATGCACATTATTATATTAGGGGATGCCAAATGTCTCAGCCAATGTTTAGAGAATGTTTGTTGTTTTTTGTTGCATTTGATTCTCTTTGTCTTTCACAATCCATTATTACCAATGCAATACCTTTCCATTCCTTCAATTATATTTTTGGGTATTTTTGTAAATGCATTTATAAAGGCATGGACAATAAAGTTGAACAGAGAATGCACGTTCACTGTTCATGTCAACATACGGAGCAGATGAGAGATTATTTTCCCATGCAGTGACAGCAGAGGACAATTACAACTGCTGCTATTGTGACTTAACAGTCATATAATATGAACAATTCAATTTTTACAAGGTTTCTGTGTGTGAGCCTTGGATACGCAACTTCATGGGTCCATGTGAATATTGCTGTGACGGCTGAGCCCATCATCTTTTGAAGTTGTGAAACATTTTTCCCAGCGAAGTGTTAATACGTCAAAAACACTCTCTTAATGCTGTATTTCATCTTGGGCTCCCCCCGAATAGTCAACTAAACATTAGTCGGATCCGTTCGAGCGTGTAAAGAATTACCTCAATACAGTGACATGCAAACTGCGCAGGCACCTTCCACGTCATTCGGAGCACATATTCCCCGAAAACAAACTTCAGTGCAAAACATAGAGCTTTGTTATACCGAACAACGTTTGATACTTTCTCATAATTGGAAGAAAGCAGCAGCAGTGACAGCAGTGAGTCAGGCATTAGCATAGCATTATTTTAATATGACCTATAATATAATTCTAAGCTCAGGAAAAATAAATTATAGTATTAATTTCACGATCATGCTCGTAGGTATTTTTGCAAATGCCCATATTTGTCAGTGTTTCCGTTTGCTGTGTATTATTTATTTGTTTGTTATTTGTTATGTTTATTAACATTTATTTATATATATATATATATATCAATATAAATGTAATGTTTATTTTCACTTTTACTTACTCGTTATTTTGTTGATGTTAAAACGTAGTTACACATCCACAAGCTGTTTGTGTTATGATGTGAGTAATGTTGTATGCACCGGTACTAGGGGTGTCACGGTTCACAGAAAAGACATCTGCCTGACGTCGACGTGCGGACAACAGCCTGCGGAGCGTCGAAGACCCGCTCAACGCTGCTCGCAGCTTTAATTATTATTGTTATTATATATGTAATATTTTTCACTTTTAATACAATTTTTTCACTTTTAATTTTTCAAATGAGGGTGCATAACGACTCAATTGAGGGTGCAATGTACCCCCGTAGAACCGGGCCTGGCTGTTTATCAGCCATGGAATTGAAACCATTTTGTGAAGAAAATAAATAACCAATATTATATGAAACAAATGGTGAACAAAGCGCCTAAATTGACGACTACAGATCGACTACACAAATCTTTAGTGTAAGGCAGCCCTACTTTTATTGGCCAATCCTGAAGAAAATCAGGCCACGCATTTCCACACAGTGCAGAAATCCGTGACTCAAGTGTCTCCTGGTTGGCTTGTGCTCTTCTCACAGGGGCAGCTGCTGACTTAGAGGAGAGGAGGTGCTATTTAGCTAGAGAACGCTAGCTATTTAACCTGTTAAACCCGGCAGCCCCCCGCCCGCTGCCCATTATTAATGTGTCATACCCACTTAACGGGAAGAAACTCAGCTGACTGACGATACGAACCATTTTTACAGAAAAATACACAAGTCTCACAAAAAGCGTGAGCGGCAGGGGAAGCAAATCCAGACATCACACAACCTAGCTTTACTTAGCCAAAACGGCAAATAGTCTTACCTTTGCTGTTTTTTGATCAAAAGTTGTGTTCAATGGAATTAAAACGATAGAAACACTGCTGAAGTTAATCCATAGGTTAATCCAGTGGTTCCCAAACTTTTTCAGTCGGGACCCCCTTGGGTAATTGGAAATATTTTCGGGACCCCCCAACCCGGTTCCCATCTATATTGGTAGGATTAATTGTATATTGTTGTAAAAACATCAAATAATAATAAGATACAAAGATCCAACTACAATTTTATATGTTATTATGGATTACACATGAACAAAAGTGATTGTAATAGATACTGTGAATTCATTTGGCCTAGCAGGCCTTCTTCAGTAGATTTTTAAATTCAAATGTCTTTAAGAAAAATATATTAATGAACTACTATTTCTACTGTAAGTTGCAAACGATCACATCACTTTACCATTCCTATTCCACACATAGCTTATCAATGACTTGTGTGTGCTTGCTTTCCCTTGCAGATCTTCTCAAACCGGGGCTTTTGTTTTGAGACTGCCAATCTCAGTTCATTCTCAATGTTCAGCTTTGATCTGTATTTCGTTTTGATGGCAGCAAGAAAAGCCTATCTCACACAAGTAGGATGTTACAAAAGGCAGCATTATGCCCACAGCTCTCTGACCAATGAGATATTTTCGAGCAGTGTTTGTTTACAATTGAATAATAATACATTTGATTTATATAGCACACTTTAAAAACAACGTCATCTCAAGGTGCTTCACAAAGCTAAAAGGATAAAATAATCAAATTTAAAAATCTTCCCGTGCCCCCCCTGCAGTACCTCCGCGACCCACCAGTGGTCGCACCCCACAGTTTGAAAACCACTGGGTTAATCCAATGTGTCTGTGTCACTTTGAAATGATTACTGATAATCCATCAGCAATAAACCTAGTTTTCAGTTTTCAGATTTCAGAGCGTAACATACAGTTGCTTTCGGTTTGGGCAAACTGCGTTCGCATCACTCTCACTCCTCAATGGAACGTGTAGCTGGATTTAGGAACCTCCCCTTCGATTCTATTGGCTCTAACGGTTCAAAATAGATGTCAATAACCAAAATCGACTAATGGATTCCAGAGAAACGGAAAATACACCCAAATGACCCCAGAGGTGTTTTTTTTTGTGGCTAAACCTCTCTAAAAAGGTCAAATGTCACTTGTTTTGCATCAACCTTGATACAGGTTACTTATTATATGTTATAGTTTGGATTCCTAAAGCTTTTAGTCTACTATCCCATCATTCAAGGGTGGTTGTCACTATAAGTAATGTTTTTTTTTTATAATTTATGTTTTTACTATGTTCAATCTGAATTTACTTTAAAATAAAAATAAATTCTATATTGATTCTGACTTTTCTACATCCAACTCACAGGTTTATCATTGCTTTGAGAAAGAATATTATTAATTTACCCTTTTTAGAAGTGAAGATATAGTCATTTGTTCTGGGAATGTCATTTTTGAGCCTGAGACCTGAGAAACAGGCTCTGGGCTTAACAGGTTAACTTTAACGCTAGCTATTTAACTTTTAAGCTAGCAAACATTATCTATCTATCTATCTATTTGTCTATAAATCAAGCTAGCTAACATTTGCCATCCATCTACATAGTTATTAGCTAATCTTAGCTACACATCTAACAAGCCACATTTGTGGTTCTTGTTATTTAAATTAGAATAATTGTTTACCATACGTCTAGTCTCCTCCAGTCAGGGCCGGACTGGGACAATAAGTCAGGCCGGGAATTATACACCCAGCCAGGCCACTACCAGTTTTTTGTGACATTTTGCTGGATTTATTTGTCAATATTTACAGCGTTGCTGCCCATATTGATAGCCCTAAACTTTAAATCTACTACCCAAAAGTAAACATATGGACATGGGTCACTATTTTAAAAAATGTGCAAATCTATTTAGGAACCTATTCATGTGAACATATTTTAATTGGGGGTGGACCTCAAATCCTATAGGGGGCTTCCGGGGGCATGCTCCCCCGGTTAGATTTGTTTTTAAATGTTGGACTTAAATGCATCAATCTGGTGCATTTTGAGGGGGAAATAAAGAGATTAGATATATGGGAACACCTATATGAAACAGAACTGTATACATTTAAATAATCATAACATCATAATAACATGGCCATAACCAATAACATACCATATCCAATATGAAAAAACATTGAAACTTGTATATTTATTTATTTTTGGTTCATTTATAGTTGTGAGTGTGTCTGGGCTCCTGAATCAGCCTCACCTGTCTCCCTCTTCTCCCCCCTGCTCCTCTTTGAGGCAGCAGCAAAGACTAGTTTTAGCTCTCAACAAGTTTTAAAAGTTTATCTTACCTTTTGTTCACCTAGTTAACATTTTATTTGTATTATTCATGCATATTTATTAATCACTCCCCCCTCAGAAGGAAATATGTGTTTACATAAATGGTGACCAAACCGTTTGAGACCCACTGAGAACTTAGACTAAGTTAACTATCTAAACAACTTTACCTCACCTGAGCTGTAGTTATCAGCCTCTCAGTCTGACAGGAGAGGACTCTCCCCCCACCTTGTTGTTGAAACAGCTCCTTATATCCGTTAGTGCAGCTAGCTAGCACCAGATGCTAACAACAACAATACACGTAACCGGTGCACAAGCTTTCTCTTTCGCTAATTAATTAATAATTATTATTAATCAAATTACTTAGATGAACGGTATTCAATAAAAACATTTAACAGCTCAAAATAAACATACCTGCAAACCATGGAATAGACACACAGATCCACAGTTTAGCCACAGTACAGTGAGATGTTGCTCTACAAAGGAAAGTTTCACATCCGTGACGTAAATGCCACATGCACTCCACGACGTTAGCGGCTAACTAGTTAGCTGAAAAACGGCTCACTCTCAGTTTATGTACATTTCTTTTAAAAAGTGAAACACTACGGAATCTAAAGACCTTCAGCTAAACATAAAATATAACCAATAAATGCAGATAGATTATACACAGAATAGTACACGTAGATCACAATTATTATTATATTTACAACTGAGTGAACAGAGCAACAACTCACCCAAAGCTAAGAATCCTCTAACACTGACGGATTCCCAAAATGCACCACATTCAGCGCAACACTAGCTTCCGGCTGCGGCTTTTCAAAATAAAATGACAAAACTATGGCTGTAGTCCCAGTTTAACAGGATTTAATAAAACAAACATTCATTATTTACACTGTTACATCGGCAGGCCACATCATGTAGACAGCCAGTCACCCTCTGTGAGGCAGTCACACCCACATTTGCGCAGCGTTGCGTTCACAATACATACGTACAAACCTCCCGGTCCTCCCGATGGCCAGTCTGGGCCTGCCTCCAGTTCTCTGCTGAGCTCAGGCCTTGGGTTAGACTCCCAGCTGTTAGCATTAGCAGGCTGGCGCATGAACATAGCAATTCTCTCAACGTCTGTACTGCGGTTTTTGGGGCCCCCTCATGTCTGACATGCTTCCTCCAGGTTTCCTGGATCAAGAAACCCCTCTGCAAAGTGGGGCCGGACACTGGTTGTCTGCTTGTTCTCTTCAGGCGACTTAAGCCTCCGAGTTTAGACCGCTGTAGCCCTGTAACCAGTTGAGTTGCTGGTGTTCCTCGCTGCATTAACCTCTTAAGCAGATCGACTCCTGTTGACCAAGCATATGGCAAACACTTTCCTTGAGGTGTATGTCGATCTTCCGGGGGAGAGAGCAGGGTAACAAAATACAATTCTTCTTGAAGACATCCCAGTCCCCACATATCGATGGCGAGGCCCAAGTTAATCTCCTGAGCTCAGAATAGGTTGCATAATCATTCCTTCTTTGCCTCGTAGGCTGAGATGACCAAACCAAAGTCGATTAATTTAACCCTGACTGACTGATCCCGGTCCAAGCATGATATTATCAGGTGTCAGGTCTGTATGAATTATGCCAATCACGGTGACAGAGCAGATTTCATTAAGTGAAAATTGCTCCTCGCTCTCATTCAAAAGGTCCCAGAGGCTCCTATCTAGCATTTCAAAGGCAAGAAAAGACTGGTCTTGGAGAATGAAATTGTCAGTGAACTTCACCTTGTGTTTTTCTTTTCTGGGTCAACTTTACTGATTATTTTAAGCAGGTTAAATTAGCCAATGATACTTCTGCTGTCTTTGAGGATCTTGATGGCCGTTGTCTCATATATTTTCCGTTTACACACTTGGCAACCTTTGCAAACCAGGCTTCTCAAATATAGTCCAACACAATGTAGTGTGCAAACTGGCTGAAGAGTGTTTTGTAGTTTTTTGGCCAACCAGGGCCTTTTTTGTAGAGACAGAATTGAAACGGGGAGACAGAGGGGATGACATGCAGCAACTGGTCCCGGGCTCCACATGGTGCCCGTAAATGTATACCAGCTCTACCAATTGAGCTATACGGCAGCCCCATGTCTTCTTTTGACTAGCTGTGTACATTTTCTACATTACATGCTACACTATGGCTTTTTGTATTTATTTAAATATTATACTTTGACTTAATGATATTTATATGACAAACTTTACTATTTAATTTTTCTATGAATTACTATTACCATTCATTACATATTACTTTATTTTTCATTCCTTTCATGACTTTTAAAATGACTTTATTCAAAAGAAAAAGCCTTTTTTGATGTATAACTGCATATAATGGAGGCAGTTAACTCATCAAACGAAATGCATTTAGTCGCTAAATCTAGTAAGTAAACATTCCACCATGCAACAAGCGAAAGCCATATAGGAAAAACACCAAGAGCTTGTCTGAGATGGAATTACGCAAAGTGGAAAAGTGTGCTGTGGTCTGATGAATCCACATTTCAAATTGTTTTGGGAAATCATGGAGGTTGTGTCCTCCGGGCTGAAGAGGAAAAGGACCATCCAGATTGTTATCAGTGCAAAGTTCAAAAGCCATCATCTGTGATGGTATGGGGGTGTGTTGGGCCCATGGCATGGGCAACTTGCACATCTGTGAAGGCTCCATTAATGCTCAAAGGTACATACAGGTTTTGGAGCAACATGTGGTGCCATCAAAGCAACGTCTTCTTCAGAGACATCCCTGCTAATTTCAGCAAGACAATGCCAAGCCACATTCTGAAAGTGTCACAACAGCGTGGCTTCGTAGTAAAAGCGTGCTGGTACTAGACTTGCCTGCCTGCAGTCCAGGCCTGTCTCCCATTGGAAATGTGGCGCATTATAATACGCAAAATAAGACAACGGAGACATCAAGCAAGAGTGGGCGAGAATTCCTCCAACAAAGCTTCAACAATTACTGTCCTCAGTTCCCAAACGCTTAT
>NC_136912.1:61949169-62081771 GCF_949606895.1 Notothenia rossii
GGGGGTGTGTGTGTGTCTACAGAAGGTCCAGTTGTGATAGACACGGTTTCGCCACTGCTAAAATGCATGATCTGTTTGGTATTTTCCAAAAAAAAAAACTTCACAGACATGTTTTATATAGGTATGGCCCTACAATATATTATTGAAATATCATGATAGGTCCACTTTAAGTAAAATTACTAATACATTCATTTCAAAACACTCAATTTCAAGTAGAAGTCCAACATTGAAAATATACGTACAGTATCAGAGTTACTCATTCTGCAGAAAAATGAACTTTTACTGTTGAAGACAGACAAAGTTCTGATACACAAAGTATACCTGTTTACAAATGTCTTTTAACGTTTTGTTATGGTTTAATATTATACATAATGTAAAAAGTGTATCACATGTTTTTTTTATTGCAGAATATTAATCTGAAAAGTAACTAAAGCTACTAAATGAATGTAGTAGAGTAAAAGTACATAATTACCTTTTAAATGTAGTTGAGTAGAAGTATGAAGTACTGCAGCATTAAATGGAGATATTCAAATAAAGTGCTTTAACGTAGCACTTAAATACTTATCGTGAATATACTTTACTTTAGTTACTTTCCATCACTGCCTATGAATGCATGAATGTGCCCTGAAACAACAGGGAGGTAGTGTAAAAAGGCAGTGGGTCTTATTTGGCATAAGGCATTGAGTCATCTTTGAATCTAACTAGCAAAAAACAATTTTATAAAACAACATAAAGTGTTTCATTGCAAGGATGTCTTTCTCCCCTGGAGATATGCATCAGGCAGAAAGCCCACTGCAGTGTGTGGCTGTAACGGGAGGTCAGCAGTTAAATGAACTTTTGTTCCCTTTTACTGAGAGGATCCTTCATCTGCATTGAGCTAGAAGTAATGAAAGTGTGGTGAAGCATTCAAGATTGATGCCAGGGAACTCCCAGACCTCTTCCCTCTGCTTTTTACCCTCTCCCCTTCATCTATAAACACTCTGCTGCCTTCCTGTTTTCAACACTTTTGCTTTGAGTCGCAGCCATTGCCTATGTGGCTTTTCCCTCCTCAATGTGTCTATGGTCCACCCTCTCCAGGCAACACACTCTCACTCCATAATCGTCCAGGAGCGACGTTTGGTCAGGGTCCTGTGGCGTGCAGTTGTGACGCTCCTAGGCTCCTTCAGCTTCATAAAGGGACGCAAATAGCTTTCAACTGATTGCAATGTATTCCCATATGCGGCGGGATTTGACGCTCATCATGGAAGCAGGGCATTCGTTTGTGTCGGCTGCCCTTAAAGGCAATATGAGCGTCCATTCCCATTGGATAATGGAGAATTGTACACCCGGAAGTAAGTATTCCCCTTACTGTCGATTGATTTTACAGTGATATCTGCACTACTCATTGACTAAAAAACACCAGATTATCCTTGTTAATTACACAACATTGATTGGTTTAAATTGTGTGCAATGCTTTTGCATTTTTTCCCCTTCGATTTGGAGAAACAAATATTTTTTTCGGAGTAAAGGATGACAGAAGACACTACACTACCCAAATCCCCAGCTATCGTTTAGGACTACACCTTGGTTATGGCTAGAAAGGATCCGTCTAGTGTAAATATGACGTCACGTTCTCGTTGTAACTCTCGTTGGAGCGGCTCGGAAACACTTCTACAGCAGTAACATGCAACATACACATTAATGCAGCAGGATAATAGTAAAACACTGAAAGGGAACATTATATTGCACCAGGAGCTATCTTGGGACTTTTACTGCGACAACGTTGACTTGCCTGTGAATAAAAAATAAACCATAGTGTTGGTGATCTACAGTGTTGTCATTCTTCTTTGAACACCAGCAAGACCGCTAACACCCTATTTCAACAATCACACTCCCTGCTATTGACATAATTAATAGATAGTTTAGCTTCTCACCATCATTTGCTGTGGCCAACTGATGTTAACGACTGTAACTGAAAGGCTGCCTGCCAAACGTAAACATTCAGCATTATTGCAAACTCTCGCGAGAGTTTTACACTAGACGGATCCTTTCTAGCCATAACCCTACACCTTGTGCTCTGACAAACCCCGTTTTTTTTTCACCATTCATTCCAATGGCTGGCGTCTATGTCACGTGATCTTCAAATTTCTCCCTGCAGAAAAAAAAACATGGCCGAACTTCGTATTATTCTCGGTGGAAAATGCCTATTTTAAAGTTAGTTTGGCCATTAAAATGCGTTTTGATGTCATTTGATGCGAGAAATATGAGTTGTTATTTCAGATTATGTGGTGCAGTGGATTTACATGATCTTTAGTTTGCTAGTTATTACGAAGATTACTTCAGGAAATTGCTTCCATAGAACGTTTTCATTGTTACCAAGGTGGTTGCTAGGGACGCTGCTATTGATATTATGTCTGTTATGTTGTGTAACTGTTTAATGGTGTTATCTTTATTGCTACCCCCTTCCCCGTCAATGTGTTGGTCCACAGCGCAATCGTATTAGTTTAACAAAATCCGCGTCTAAAGTTACATTATTTTCCCCTGTGCAATTCCAGTCTCACATCTCACATCACATCGTCATTAACAAATAGACCGAAAACATTTAAAAAAAATAAAATAATACTTTATTCCGAGTGTGCTTGCTTTTCTCTTTGAAAGTCATCACATAACGGCATTGTAATACACGGTTCGGCTGCATTAAAGAGCAACTTCCAGGTTAAAGACACCTGTGAATAAATGTGTAGGAAAATGATGAATACACTAGATTTTCAAAAACATATACAGAAATATACACTACAGCAGGGGTCGGCAACCCCTGGCACGCGTGCCAGCATTGGCACGCGGCACCGTAACCAGTGGCACACTAGGAATAAGTGGAATAAGTGTGCAAAAATATTTAAATTGTATTTTCGGATCCTGAACAAGACCTCCGCCAGAGCGCGTCTCCCCGTTACCTGCAGAAGGAAGCCATGCACGTAACACAGCCCCGCTCTCTTTAACTCCAGGTGACTTTCTGCCGCTTTCCTCTGTGGTGCAGTGCTGATCGTTTCACCACGGAGGGAAAGCACTTCACTAATTGCAGTACCCATAAGGAGCTGTACAAATGCCGCAGTTTTTGCGTGGCTGTGTCTTTAGTTGAAAGCCCAGTGGCGATCTGCTCATCTCTCATCGAAATAATATGCTACAAAGGGGCGGACTGGCCAACTGTGTGTTGAACTTTCCTGTCGGCTCCCAGACCGTAGTCGAGGAGGGCAGAAGCAACAAGCTTCAGATTCAATAACCAACTTTAGCTTAAATGACTGGAGAGAGGCGAGCTCTTCTTGGGAAGCCGTTGCATTTATTTAGCTGTTCTTCTGTTTCACAAAATACATCACAGACACACCTCTGTTTTTCTGCTGCCTCGTTTCACTTCCAGAAACATACACGTTCCCTCACTGTCGCTCTACCATCCACAAACACACATGCACAAGCCACACCCCCCTCTCTCTCTCTCTCTCTCTCTCTTAAAGGGACAGCGACCTCATCTCACTCTGCATGAACCTAATATCATAACATGTGTGCTGTGGAAAATCACAGAACGGACGATCGCCCTTATTATTATGCCGTTTAAACCAATTGTTTAAATGTGTTTGTTAAATTCGACATCATGTAAGTTGCGCCGACATGATGTCCACACACTGCTTCCCCGCAGCGGGGCTGATAGTTGACGAGCGTCAAGCTCCTCAACCCCCCCCCCCCCCCCCCTGTTGATAATTCTTGATCGTTGGCACGCTGATAAACATTTTTTTTTAAATGGCACTTCATATGAAAAAGGTTGCCGACCCCTGCACTACAGTGACATCTGGCGTCGTTTTTGTAAGAAATGTTCACTTCCGCATAAAAAAGCCTCGGCACGTGACCTCCCGCGTGTGAGGTAACACGGGGGACTCAAGGGGGAGAGCGGCCGGTGTAACGTATTAATAAACATGGATCCCAATGCTAGTTTAGACACAGAAGACACAGAAGAAGTTGAACATGAATATTCGAATGCATATGACGGACCACAACCTTATAATTATGAGCCTGCTAGGCGTCCAAGAGACCAGGAGCAGCCAAGGATTAGAATAAATAACAGCCATCGGAGAGAAATTGAGCTGTGGTGCGAGGAGAACCAGTGGAGAACTGGGCAGCTATCTTGGTGAGTGACCGGCGTTAGCTACAGGATGTTAGCTAACGTCACATCACAACATTGTAAAGTTAGCTATCATATATCAGGCTATAACTAAAGTAGCATTGATAATATAGTAACGTTACTGGCAGGACTGTTGATACTGATCCATAACAGAAACTAATGCGCAAGTATCAGCCGTATCTCGCGTTACCTAATGCAACTCCACACTACGGTGCTGTGTACCGGAGGAGAGACGCGAGATACGGCTGATACTTGACGATCTGTCGGAGAAAGGTTGTGGAGCCTCCGTTGATATGTTGTTGTAAATGGCTTGATGGAAAGCAGGTGTGTAGTCGGGGAGGATGCACAGCTGATTGCAGCAGGTGAGTTGAGGTTGAGCCGAGAGCCAGGAGTGACAGCCACCACGCACACACAAACAAAACAGACAGGGGGAAACAAACAAACACAAAGGAGACGGCTGGAGCAGTACAGCCACCACAGCGTTACCTAATGCAACTCCACACTACGGCTTACGGTGCCGTGTACCGGAGGGGAGAGAGAGAGAGAGCAGCGAAGGGGGGGGGGGGGGGGGGGGGGGAGAGAGAAGTAATACGGTTTCCTGATAAAGCTGTGGAGAGTATGTGCTGCAGGGAGGTGGATGCACAACGCACCCAGGAACGAACGCTAGCTCCAGTCCTTTTTACTGCAGACTCGATGTCCTGACAGGCTGGTATTTGTGCAACCTGCACAAACACAATACTGCACCATGATTACAAATGGTGAAATACAATGTAAAACTACAGAAAAATACCAGCTCCTTAAAACACAACCGCTCTACTCGACGCAACTCTACTATACCCGCGGTCAGAAAGCGGAGATGTGTCCCCTGTGTGATGTAATATGACGCGTTTGACGTATGACCTTAAAAAAAAGCCGTTTTTAAGAGCAGAGCTCAAAATTGCTCCTTTCCCTCTGAATTCCTGCCCTTATGTCTCGTAAAACATATCAAATCCTGCATTCACTTTTTTAATTGTAATTTTCAAGCAAGTTTAAGCATAAATGTAGAAAAAATAAAAACCTGCAAGATGCTCTTTAAATATTACATATCTGCCGTAGTTCTCTATTTATAGAGCCCTGATGAGAAGACTTCTAGACAAACATGAGGAACTGCCGCCAACACTGAAAACGTGACGTGGATCATAAATATATCAGCGATTAAACAACATCTTACATTTCTTTTCACACAATACGTCTCTTTGCAGGATCAACACTACTTCGGCTGACTTTTATATTTGATCCAATTGTTAGATAGGGTGTATTTACACCATAACGGTACACAGCTGATAGAAAGGGACACCTGGTGGTTAAAGCATGTTATTGAATTTCATTATTTTTATTATTAGATATTAATAGGATCCCTATAAAGTATATTCATTACTCGTTATTCTCGACTAATAGTTCATTAATGACTTTATATAATGACTATTTTGCACATCCCTTTCAAGATTTTAAGATTTTATAAGGTTTATTGACATATATACACAAACGGTGTAGTTATGCAATGAATGAAAAACTTTGTGTATACCTCCAGCAATGTTAACTATGTTGAAGCACTTATTTTAACTGATATTATACATAAGTATTATACTCTTATATAAGATGTATGTAGATAGTATAAGAAATGTGCAGAATATGACAGTTTAATGGTGGAGGTATACACAAATATTGATAGTCTTGTGATGCACTGTTGAGGAATCTGCGACCCAAGTTTTTCATCTCCGGCCTTGTCAGGTATTGAACAATCAATAAATAAAGAACACAGAATTATTAAATATAAAACACAGAATTTGTGTGATTATACTAAATGATTTACAAATAAACACCGCGGCATATTTACAACTGTTACACATGCTGATGTAACGCAAATGTTTCCAACTTGGGATCAATAAAGTATATCTTATCTTAAGATGATCGATGGCTACTGCCATATTTGCAAAATTTGCCTCTGAACCTTGACAAGTGCATGTTTTAGGCTTATCAATTAATGTGATGTAATGTTATCAATTAACAACAGGAGGGGTCACAAACATAAGACCATCTGTTAAATAAAGCTCTTCTGACCTTAGCTGGCATGTGAGTATATATATTAATGCTGCCCATTATGGGCACAAGCAATTTGCACCCATTTATTAATTATTTGTTTTAAATTTGAGTGTTTCCTATCCCCTAAACCTCCAGGGATGTACACAGTATACTGGCAACTTCTTATTATGGGAAATACGAAAACGTCTTTTAAAACTACAACTCCCTGTATTGAACATGTTGCGAAACACAATATCGATAGCAGCGTCCCTAGCAACAAGTAACAAGTAGTTAATAATAATAAAAGACATTAAGAAAAAGGCATTTTAAACAGTCATTAAAAAGCAACACAATCTACCTGCATTGTATTACTCTAAACGTGTAATAATGTGCTTTAACCAGTAGGTGGTTTGGGTTAAAAAGCTGTCAAGTTTCCAGTGTTAACAAAATAAAATATACTGCTGTTTCTGGTTTAGTTTACGACGGATATATTTAGTTATTGTTTTGATATTTGTAACACAAAAGCGATGGAAAAAACCCACAGCAACACAGAAAAGATGGTCTTAACATGACCCAGCAGTCTAGTAGTGAATAAAAAACAATAATATCAAAACAAAATATTACTACTAACTTTATTGTGAAATTCAAACTGAACGGTAAAATAATAGTTTCCGGTCTATTCTGAGCCCGATCTCTGTAGATAAATAAAAATAAAGAACTACGACAGATGTGTGACATATTTAATGCAGTCGAACCATTTATTACAATGCATTCATGTGATTACTTTCAAAGAGTAAAGCAAGCACTGCTGAATAAAGTATGATTTTATCTTTTACGAAACGTTTTTTTTTCATATGGAATGCAGTTGGAGGTCAACCAATCACAGAGCTTGAGTACTAATCACGGGGTTTGTCAAACAGAGCACATGGTGTAGTCCTGAACGATAGCTGGGGATTCTGGGTAGTGTAGTGTCTTCTGCCCTCCTTTACTCCGAAAAAATATTTGTGTCCGGATGGAAGGGGAAAAATACAAAAGCATTGCACACAATTTAAACCAATCAATGTTGTGTAATTAACAAGGATAATCTGGTGTTTTTTAGTCGATGAGTAGTGCAGATATCACTGTAAAATCAATCGACAGTAAGGGGAATACTTACTTCCGGGTGTACAATTCTCCGTTATCCAATGGGGATGGACGCTCACATTGCCTTTAAAGGCAGCCGACACAAACGAATGCCGTGCTTCCCTGAGCGTCAAATCCCGCCGCAGATGGGAATACATTGCAATCAGTTGAAAGCTATTTGCGTCCCTTTATGAAGGAGCGTCACAACTGCACGCCACGGGACCCTGACCAAACGTCGCTCCTGGACGATTATGGAGTGAGAGTGTGTTGCTCCAGGACACTTCCTCTAATTGTCTCCGTCTATGTATGCCTTTATCCCCTTCGTCCTTAAACTCAATCTCTTTTTGGTCTGCTTTTTATAACAAAAGAGGCTAAACAAGGACAATTCAGCGACCGCTCAGACATCTTGGACTTATTCAGATATGAAATTATTTAGAATTGTAAAATGTCCAATAGACAATCTTCAGTGTTAACAGTAAGTATAATAAGCTTGTGTAGTGGTGTAAATACTTAGAGTCTTTGCGCAAAAACAGGATAAAATATATTTGATTCGAACAAATATTTGGGAGATAAACTCCCTCTGTAAGGAACTTTGAGATTTTAGGATTTGCAGACCATTTACATGCACACTTACCTATACAACACACTACAGGAAAGGGAAACTCCAAAAAACATAATAGGGCCCTTTAAAGAGTTCACAGATCCCTCAAAGATTATTTTCTCAAACAAATACAAAGATTAATTGATAATTTGCTTATTTTATAACGTATTTTTCTTAACCACAAATCAAATATGTACCTTTACCTGTAACTTTAATTTAACTAGTGTGTTCTGTTTTTGTATTTTCTTAGCTGTTATACATTTTTGTAACTGTTTTCATCAACACATCATCACTCCCAGGTCGGCCTATGTTGACGTTATGTCAAGGTCCCCTGTGTCGGCTTTTTCCAACGCAAGGGGGCGGCCCTTAGCGTACATTTTCAACTTTCCGGGATGTCCATAGGCTTCTAGAGCTCCCTAAACGTATGTTGTAGACGACTTGAGATCGTGAGCGAATGCTACCCGCAGATCCATTCTCACAGCGTTTATCAACCTTTTTCTTACTCAATATCAAGCCACACAAATTGTTTTTACTTCTTTATTTTAATTGAATAATGTAGGACTTTTGTTGCTGTCAGTTATGGGGAGAGTAGGGGCTCAGAATACTGAAATCTGTATTGTGTCATCGTTTTTTCCTTTTAATTTTGTATTCTTTTCTAAACCACACACTGTTATTTACTCAACAATAACACATAATTATCCTTGTGTTTTTTTTTTTTTAATAAACACAAGTTGGAGTCCGTCAGGACCGAGGGTCGGAGCAGCTCATAGTAGTTGCAATAGAGAATTTTACAGCCGGAAGTAAGTATTCTCTCCGCTTCACTTGACAAACCCCGTGATAGTCCTCAAGCTCTGTATTTGGATGTTTGAGTGTGCGCCGAGGGTTACGCCGAGCATCGAACAGCACTTTGAAATGGGATGGAACCACGGCAGACTGTCCAAAACTGGATTTGAACCGGTCTATCCCGTCTTTCCAACTATAGCATGAATATTGGTTTTAATGGTTCATCAGATTCTGGAAAATCACCCAACTCAACTAGAGACATTAAAACATGGAGAAAAGAATATAAACATATATGTGTATATTTAAATGTTTAGTTTATTGAGAAAGCTTTACATTTGCTGTTCTTGGGCACTTAGAGAAAGTGCATTTTGGCACTTTTTGACCTAAATAAGCACAATCATTTAAATAATCACTTTTACAAATAAAATGTATTTATTTATACTGCTAAATAATGTTTCAGAGAGAGAAAACTTTTTTTTTTTACAAGAGCCAAAGTTAAGATGTCACTCCACTGGAGTGGATGGGCTTAAAGGGCTTGCTCAAGGGCAACACAGTGGTGGTAACGATGGACCACCAGCACTTCTTAGCACTTTTCCAAATTGATCCCCACAGTCCAGTGGTGGAACCAAATACCTTTTGCTCACAAGCCTACATTCCTAGCCTTTAAACCAAATGTTCCAAAAAAAGATAATGTTGCAGATACAATACAGTATCCACTACATGAAATAAAACAAGGGACAAATGTAATGAAGTGGGATTGAATAAATATCTTTATTTTTTAAATCCTTTTTTTCATGGTATCCACTTGTTATTAGCTGTGGCTTAACAACTTGCTTATTACTCCTTTTGTTTAAACCTGAAGTAAACCTCTCTGTAAGATGAACAATATTCACTGAATAACAACCTTTAACTCCAACTGCATTTTCAAGCCAATTGATTTTATTTAGCTGATTTTTCCTTTACCTATTTATTTTTACCCCAAGCAGTAATAGATTGGGTGCGTTTTTAATTATGAAGCAAGTTAGAGGGACAGTTAAACCAAAACACAAGCTGGGAGGTTTTATACAGCTGATCTCCAGACCGAAACCACACAAACACCCACACACTGACACACACAGGGCCGTGGGAAGTAGGGGTGCTGAGGGTGCTGCAGCACCCCCCGGTGGAGGACAGGGAATTTGCACTTCCACAAGATTAAATAAAAAATAATAAAAATATATTAATAATACAAAAACAGTTTCATTCAATTGTTTTGGTTATGTTCATATACTGACAATATTTAAATGATAGGATGTGGTTTAAAAAATGAAGATCTTATTTTACACATTTTGAGTCTGGTCGGAAATGACGTCAAGCACATACAGACAAGTTAAGTACAGTACAAGTACAGTAACAGGACGGACATACTATAATGGCGGCACAAAAGCGAATATTAGATTTCTTTTCGAATCCTTCAAAAAGATGTAAAATTGATTGCAACACAACCTCGGACAGCATGCCAAGCAATAGCTCAAGCCCAAGTACCTCGGGAAACTCTTTGCCAAAAGAGAACGTCCTTAACACTGTTGAAGTCGTTGACAGCTGCCAAAGAGAGAATGAAGCTAGCGCTAGCACTAGCGCTAGCAGCCAAGTGCGAAGAGGAGAGGGGGGAGCTAATGCCAACGGCTCCAAACCAAGTGAGGCTGCTGCAACTTTAACGCATCCGTCGTGCCAGCCTCGTAACCACGTTTTCCCTGGTAGGCATTTCGGAAAGGAAAACTTTTCCCGTTCTTTTCAACCCGGCTGGTTTGATAAGTGGAGATGGCTTGCCTACAGTATAGAGACTGGTAGTGTTTTTTGTTTTGCATGCCTCCAGGCTGTGCAGAAAAAACTAATATCTTCAGAGTCAGACCATGGTGATACGTTTTTTGTGGGGAGGGGATTTTCCAACTGGCAAAAAGCAACTGCTAAATTCAGTTTGCACGAGAAATCACCTATACACACAGAGGAAATCAGGAAACTTTCTGGATTACAGCAAACTCCAATAACTGCACTCCTTTCAGATGGTGTAGTTAAAAGACAACAGACGGCAAGAAATGTCCTGGAGATTTTGTTCCGTTCGATTTCCTTTCTTGGAAGAAAGGGATTGCCATTTAGAGGAGACACAATGCGCGACGGCATTCTCTACGAGTTGATGTTGGAAAGGACATATAATTTACACAAGGAAAGAGAATGCGTTATGAGGCGGGACAACTGGGTCAGCAACACCATACAAAATGAGATTATCTCCCAATTTGCGCATTCTGTTCAAAGGACAATAGTTTCCCGTGCGTCTGTCAGTGAATTTTACGGACTAACAGCTGATGGTACAACCGATATCAGCACTGACGAACAGTTTTCCTGCTGCCTCCAGTATGTGGACAAGGATCTGGAGACACAATGTGACTTTTTAGGATTTTACAACTGCCCAGACACTACAGCAGAGACACTTTTTACCTGTTTGAAAGACATTCTACTGAGACTGAACATTCCTATTGCTCATCTACAGGGGTATTGCTTTGATGGTGCCGCCAATATGTCAGGCCGTTTGTCCGGTGTTCAGGCCCGGCTGAAAGAAGCGAGCCCACACTCACTGTATGTACACTGTTGCAATCACGCCCTGGATCTTGTACTCCAGGAAGTTGCACGTGAGGTAAACCTGATTGCAGAAGGACTCAATTTTGTGCAGAGTGTTGCTGTGAAACGCAAGCAATTGTTTGAATCACTATTTGGCTGTGAAGACGTCATTGTTAACATTCTGGCTATGCCCAACGCGATGGTGTGTGCGCACCAAAGCAATTCAACGCTGTTGCGCATCATACTCTGTCTTACTGGCAACACTGGAGAGTTTGAAGGAGGACAGCAGTGTGAGAGGGGATACCAGGGCCAAAGTTGCCGGGCTTCACAAACAGGCCCTCAAAGGCAAAACTCTTTTCAGCCTCCGCGCATGTGAAGCGCTATTTGGCCTTTGTGAGGCTGTCGTGAAAACCCTGCAGAGCAAAAAGGCAAGTGCACTCGGTGCCATTGAGTGTGTTAACCTTTTGATGGACCGCGTTAGTGCCCTGCGAGTTGATGGTGTGGCCGGTATGATCAACGAAGTGAAAGAGAGTGCTACCCGGTACGGCCTAAAGATGCCTGATGAAAATGAATACAGGGTGAGGGTAAGCAAAACACCTGCCCGGTATCGTCAAACCAGAGAGGCTGAATCTCTGCAACAGGCAACGTATGATGTCAGATGGAGGACTGAATTTTACGAGGCTGTGGATCTGGTTCACTCTGAGCTCAGCAGGAGATTCGACCAGGATGGGATGAGAGTAGCGGCATTCAGGGAGAAGATCGCAATTGACGCAGCAAACGGAAAGCCGGTTGCGGTACTGGACGCAGAGGCTTTGAAATTACCCACGGGGTTTGACCTAGGCCGACTGCAACTGCAGCTCCAGATGTTGGGAAGTGCCTTTAAAGAGACTGTTCACAAGACAGTACAAGAGGTTGCATCAGGTCTGTCAGAACTTCATCCTCAGACAAGATCTCTTTTTGGAGAAGCAGAGAGGCTAATTAAACTCTGCATGTGCCTTCCTATATCAGTTGCATCCTCGGAGCGAAGTTTCTCCACACTCAGACGCCTTAAAACCTGGCTGAGGAGCAGCATGTCCCAGAAAAGACCATGTACAGTCCCGAGGCCTACTATTGCTATTTTTAGTTTTAAGATAGATCTGATGCCGTTGTTTTTCCTGTGTCAGTGGTTGTTTTGCAATATGTCAGTTTTGCAATATGTCAGTTTGCAATATGTCAGTGGTCGATGCGTTTATTATTTTTGTGGCATTGTGCTTGCCCGTACTTGGGTGATGGACAATTCATTCCATTTCACCTTACGGGCTAGCTTCTGTTTAGCTTCCTCCATTTGCCTGCATGTTTCCTGTTCCTGGTTCTGGAACCTCTTTGTGAGGCTTTTCTCACGAGCCAGCTGACGTCAAGTCTCCTCCAGTTCTCTGCTGAGAGATTATGACTATGTATATTAATGTAATATTATACAGATTATGCACGGCTGCAGCAGTTATAAGCATAAAATAATAGGGGTGTAACGGTTCACAGAATTCACAGTTCGGTATGTACCTCGGTTTTGGGGTCACGGTTCGGTACGGGTTCAGTACAAGAAGAAAAAGCAAAAAAAAGTCCCAAATGCATAATTCCAGGTTTTTTTTATTTATTTTGAACAGTAGTGCAAGTTTCAGTTTTAAAAATAAGGAACTCTTACATTTTTAATAATTAACTTTATTACACAGTGAAAAACAAACAGTACCACACACACTCAGTTGGCCATATTATCTATAATGGCTGACAAACAAAAAGGTTCGATAAGCTGTAAAACTAAAAATAATGTCTTGAAAATATAAATAATAAAAATCATTTTCAATCACAATCAATAATGGCCGGGGTCGACTCCTCTACTATTGAATAAGGGCGCAGCATAGCCGTTGAAAAACATATTTTGTTCGATTTGTTGTCTTTTATTCTTCATTTGTTGTTTAAGGGCGGCTGGCAAACAGCTTTTAGGCGCAATACCGCCCCCTGGATTATATATAGTGTAGTGGATACTGCCTTGAATGAAAGAATTTTCTCGCACTCATAAAATAAAAAGGCGTATTCGTCGTGTGACTGCATGTACCGAACCGTGACGTCCGAACCGTGATGTCCGAACCGTGACGAATACAGATACCGTTACACCCCTATAAAATAATAATTAAAATACCACAAACATGATATTGATACATAAACAGATTATGCACTTGATTTAGCAGATTTAGCGTTTATAGAGAGAACAAATTCTGAGATACGTTTTTGCGCCATGTCAGTTACTTGTGTTGTCGTGCAACAATTAGCAAAAAAACTTTTTTCCACATCTTTTTTATTTGTCTTCCTTGAAGCAAAAATTTTTATTATACAGTTTTAAATTATCATTTGATTAATAACATATCATATAAAATATAATCTCAGGCACAATTAAATGAAATAAATATATATAAAGTAAAAATAAAATAAATGTGCAGACAGGGGAGCTCCACTCCACCCGCCTGCCGCTATGGGGTGCTGCAGCGCCCTCAGCACCCCCCTTCCCGCGCCCCTGCAACTACGGTGTAGTATGCAATGAATGAAAAACTTGGGTCACCGGTTCCTCAACAGTTTATTACAAGACATCTATCAATATGTGTATATCCCTCCACCATTAAACTGTCATATTCTGCACATTTCTTATACTATCTACATACATCTTATAAGAGTATAATTAATATGTATAACATCAGTTAAAATAAGTGCTTCAACATAGTTAACATTGCAGGAAAATTGATTGTCAAGTCCCAAAACAAACTATGTAATATATTAGACGTTAAGTACAGTACTTTGTCCAGCTTAATATTTATCTGTAGATACCCCCAAAGCTTTTTTCTTATTAAATAATAATAATAATAATAATAGATTTATTTTATTAGCGCTTTTACAGACGCTGTACATATATAGTGAAAAGAAAAGAAAAGAAAGGAACAACAAATAAATATATAGTTAAAGTTAAAGTCAAATAATACAAAAACAATCGCACATTAAAAGCCAGATTGAAGAGGCGAGTTTTTGTGAGTTTTTTGAAGGTGGTGAGGTCAGAGCAGTCTCTGATGGGTTGTCGGAGTGAGTTTCAGAGGGAGGGGGCAGCGATGGAGAAGGCTCTGTCCCCCCAGGTCCGGTGATTGATGTGGGTGGGGATGGATAGGAGCTTGGCTTCTGATGAGCGGAGGCAGCGGGAAGGGGTGTGGTGGTGCAGCAGGTCTGTGAGGTAGGGGGGGGCCTGATTTTTGAGGGCTTTGTGAGTAATCAGGAGGACTTTGAAGTTGATTCTTTGACGGACGGGGAGCCAGTGGAGGTTCTGGAGGACGGGAGTGATGTGGTCAAGGGTTAGGGTTAGGGGGGTTAGGTTAGGTTAAACCTAACCCTAACCTCTCTTATTTAAAAGAAGACCTTAACCTAAAGTATTCTTTAATGTTTAAATAAAGGTTAATTAGTTTGTCTGTTTTGCACATCCTCCTATTAATATCTTTGTACATCCGGCACTACACTGTTTTATTGTAGAGATCATTTACAGTATCTTCTTGATATTTTCTATTCTATATTTCTATCATTGACCTTCTACTTTCCCCCTATCGTGTATGTACTCATAATATTTTTTTCATCAAACACATTCAACAAACAAAATGCAATAATGTGCTGGTGTCCAGTTTACAGTGTTAACACAATAAATTATACTTTCCAGTATAAGTTTCCAGTTTAGTTTATGACGGATGTATTTTGTTATCCACACATATTGTTTTGATATTTTTAACACCAAACCGACAGAAAATATAGTCTTAACATGACCCAGTGGCCTAGTTAATAAAACATAATATTACTATTAACTTTATTGTGAAATTAAAACAGAACTTTTTAAGAAAAATACAGTTTGAGGTGTGAGGCCCAATCTCTCTCGATTTGAAGCTTATGCATTGTACCATGAACCTGTGTACACCAGTAACATTCAAAGACAGGCAACTGTTGAGGAGTTGGAAAGGTAGTTTCTGAAGATATTACAAATAAGGTACACACAGCATACAATGCCATAATAACTTTGTATTATTAGTTTAGGACACTTATGTATGTATAACATCTAGGGCCGGGACTTTAACGCGTTAATTAAGATTAATTAATTACACAAAAATTAACGCGTTAAAAAAATTCACGCATTTTAATCGCACTTATTTTTGCACCGCGGAACGTTTCTCACTGGATGAGTTTCAGGGGTACCGATTATACTGGAGCACCAACTAACGTTCATGACTTCAAACAACAACAAACCACAGTGAACAATAGTCAAACATGAACGAACAAGCTGATGAGACCGCTTTGGTTCGCCCCGTGGATGGGACATTTTGTTTTAAAAAACGGACGGATGGAAGCTTCGATAAGAGCACGGTTGTTTGCAAATTATGCAAAAAGGAATTTGCATATCATATTGCACATCAAGCCTCAAGTATCACCTCAATGCAAAACCTATAGCAGCTAGCGTGGAAGCTAGCGTGGACGTTAGCCCGACTCGGAGTACAAGGACCCACACCCAATTCGCGTTGATCAAACAGTGGCCTATGCAACAGAGATTTTATTTTTCATCAGGATATTGGAAGAATAGGAGGGATTGAGGTCAATCACTGGCACTTTTTTATTTTAATTTAAATGGTACAGTACACTTTATGTTGAACTATTTATTATGTTGTTGGTGCAACTGGCACTTTATGTTGAACTGTTTATTGTTTTGGCCAAGGTTATTGAGAGAGTTGGACTGAAATGTATTAGATTTTTTAAATCAACTGTTGGTAAATCAACAAAGTCTGTTATGGCCTCTGAAGCAACAGAGAGATGTTTTCTAATAGTCAGGGTTTCCAATGTTCTGAATGTACTTGAAAGTATTGTGTTATACTTAAAAAACAAAGTGTTATAGTTTACAGAAGGTTTGGATCAAATATAAAAAGTCAGCCGAATTAGTATTGATGTTGCAGGAGACGTATTGTGTGAAAATAAATTAAAGATGTTGTTTAATTGCTGTTATATTTATGATCCGCGTCACATATTCAGTTTTGGTGGCAGTTCTTCCAGTTTGCCCAGAAGTCTTCTCATCAGGGCTCTATAAATAAAGAACTACTGCAGATGTGTAATATTTAATAGAGCCGAACCGTGTATTCAGTGGCGTAACAAGGTTATGATTGGCCCCGGTGCAAATATTGTTTTGGGCCCCCCCCCCCATCGCTCCAAACATAAGCACACGTTGATGCGCTCACACCATAGATTGTATATATAAATGGAAGTAGTGTCCGTGACGTCACCCATAGGATTCTGCAGAGTTGCCGAGAAGCCCTTAGTAGGCGGTGTCGGCCACTAACGCTTGACAGCGACGTCAGAGTCTAATCCCGCCTGCTCCAAATAAGAGCAAAGAGGCGGAGCCGAGGCGGGACCTGTTGCCTCAGAACTGGAAGTAAACAGAGCTAGCTCAGGCTAAGAAGCTAAGCTAACATGAAATACATGCATACCAATTTACTGCTAACAGTGTAGTTCCCCTATATAAAAGTTACATTCATAATCAAATGAGACAATCTGCAAGAGAATTAGCTATATTTTGTTATTCTTAATGCTTGTCATTCACACGTTAAGAAAATCAGTACCGATATATAGCAGAACAATTGTGGCGATGTTCAACTTAATAAGCCTTGTTCAACATAATTTATTTAGCTAATACTACAGCAGGCGAACCAAGTCTGCGTTTTGCTGCATTCCTTGATCTCCAGTTATAACGACGGACTCCATTGCCCGGACCTAACGGAGCCGCAGTGGGCTAGCTCCGGGACGCCGGCTGGAGCTAGCCCCCTGCGGCTCCGTTACCTCCGGCGGCCACCACTGGGATAATTGGGTCCCCTATTAACATTTTCTCCCGTTTAGCATTATGGGCGTCATAGCCATAGACTATAAAAGTCTTACCCAAGGCTGAATCATAGACTAAAATGTATATGTATGTAGGCCTGTCACGATAATTAATTGTGTTGGACGATAAATCTTTCTGGAAATTATTGCGATAAACGATAATATTGTCGGCACCGTTTTAAGACCATTTTAGACATAATGATAATATATAATAATATTTCAAGTAAATCCTTTCAAACATAACTTTTTATTGAACATTCAAAATCTCAAATGAAATGTGAAATAATATTAAAATATATAAATTATATATAATAAATAAAACCAATTAATTAAATTATAATAAATTAATTAAATCACACACAACCAAAACAATAAATTAAATAGAGTCAGGCTGGAAAACAGAGCTCTCTCTCTCATATATATATATATATAAATAAATAAATATGAGCACACATTATCTCACAAGCAAAACAAAACTCCTTAAAACAACATTCAAGTGTACAGTCCACTGTCAAAGACCCAGATGCCTCAACAGGCCATATCCAAATCTGTTTTTCTAAGTTTTCGAGCAAGGAACACCAACATGTTTGCATTGTCGGGCGGGGGCTCTCCATCTCCAGCTGCCGTGTTTGCTCCCAGCTGGGAAAACGGAATGGGGTGGTTGTGTTTTAGGTGGTTTAAAATGCATGGTATTGCCTGCTTTTGTCGCTACCTTTTTTAAACCAATGCGACACACCGCCCGGCTCATTCAAGTCCGTAGGTTCGCCTCGTTGATTTGGTTTGAATCCAAAATATTGCCACACCAGAGAATCGAGATGTGTAGTTAGGTTTTGTAACCAATTCCATTTCACTTTAAATTCCCCGCGAGTAAGTCACACGTTGTCTCCCGCTTGTCGCTATATTATTAATTTGGCTGCTACGCTGCTGCACGTGTACGCGGAGTGTCATGACCTGGCTGTGTGTCAGCCCCGCCCCTCACAGCGCGCCTGGCAGCCACAGCGCTCCAGGCTAAAATGCTGGTCACATCTTTATGTAAACGGAAATTTATCGAGCTCAGAAAAGTTATCGAGTCCATTTTTATTTATCGTACGATAAGTTAATTTATCGATTATCGCGACAGGCCTATATGTATGTATAAAGGGTTACGTCCTTAGCTGGCTAATAAGTAACGAGCTAAGCTACCAAGCACAAAAACACCTGCGAACGGGATTAACATGTATAATATTATCATTTTAGACTTCTTGGAAGTTCTGTTAGTACATTCAGCTCGACATTTTAATTGTCTGGTATTTGTAACAATATTCCTAAAAGGCACAATCACCACGAACACGACTAAAGCTAAAGGGTCAAGTACAGTACTATGACTAAATAACGTTGTAGCCTCTATTGTTGTAGCCTAGCAGAGTGGACAAGTTGCTGTTAGCTGACAGTGAGGCATGTACATGTCCATCAAAGTGACTATGCCCTAATTTATGCAAAAACTTTAAGACCTAATATAAATAAAAGGGTTGTGTTAGAAAACAATTCACTCACAGATTCATAATCATGAAGGTGCTAACTATTTCGATAATAATATTTATTGCATCCATGGGTAGAAACATGTTTTTTTCTGCTGTAAAGTTGCTCCTTTCTGCAGTCAGTCCCTAGTGGCCCATGTATGAACTGCAGTGTGTTGCACTTCCATATATTGGCGTCCCGGCTGTTCCCCAGAGTTTGCCGCTTGGCTCACACACGCATGGGCATACACTCTCTCTTGTCCTTTCTCTTTTGAGCGCCGCTCTTGTGCTTTGGTTTGCTGTACATTATAAATGCAAGCTATTACATTTTTTATAATTCTGCCGAACTTACAGTACAGAACTACAGTACAGTACAGGTTGATTAAACGGTTCGCTCATCACGCAAGGTATCACATGACATGCCCCTGGCCGGTTCTGGGCCCTGGTGCGTTGCACCGGCTGCACCGTCGATAGTTACGCCACTGCGTTTATTACAATGCCATTATGTGCTGACTTTCATAGAGAAAAGCAAGCACACTCGGAATAAAGTATTATTTTCGTTGGTTTTTTAAATGTTTTTGGATTTCATATCACGTAAGACATGGGGCTAAAACATCCAATTACCGAGCTTCAACCATAGCTGAGGATCTTGGATAATCATTTCAGCGGGTGTATCACAATGACGCTCAAAATGTCCCATATATAGGCCTACGTTTGTTTCCGGTATTGTTTATGACGGATGTTTTTTGTTATGCACACATTCATTCACATTAAAGTATTTTGTGAGGCCTTCTAAAATGTTTTTATATATAACTAGGGTTCTAGTTGAAGAGTTTGTAAATTAACATGAACCCAAGCTATTTTAAACCCCAAACCGATGCGAAAACCCCACAGCAACATAGAAAAGACGGTCATAATATGACCCGGCGCTCTAGTTAATAGACAAAATAATTTCATACATAATATTATTAATGACTTTATTTTGAAATTCAGTTCCTGACGGATGGCAAAAAAAGCCTGACATTATAGAATCAAACAAATAAATAAAAACAAGGATAATTGTGTGTTTTTGTTAGAAAAGAATAACAAATTAGAAGTACATTTAAAAAAACAACAACACAGATTTCATTATTCTGAGCCTCATTTATTTTCCTCACGGACGGCAAAAAAAGTCAGACATTATACAATTTAAAATAAAAACAATGATCGTGGCTTGATATTGAGTAAGAAAATGTTTTTATGAACCACACAGCTTCCGGTCTTCCAAGACCCGACCGGACAAAAATACGTGGTGCAGGGACGAAACATACTATCAATACAATTACATTGCTTTTAAAATCGTTCTGTGTGACACGAAAAAAAGGGGGAAATCGTATTGATTACATTTCGTGACTATAACATAAAATGCCGTGAGACTGGGTTGGAAAAGTATAGAAATTAAAGATATCTGGAAACTGTGTGTGATTTGAAATCCAGGTCACTACATGGCATACAGGAAGGTGTGTGACGCCCCGAGTGGTCCAATGGTCGGTGAAGGTCTGCACTGCTCTGGAGGTCTGGATCTGGACTGGGACCTAGAAAAGGAGGAGCTTCAGGAACCAGGGCCCAGCATGGACCGCATGCAGATGCAACATGTAGACTGCCAGAGATCAGGTACGATTACACTCGCAATATCCTAACCCATGTGTCATTTAGAGGGGGCTTATTGTGCTCTTTGGGGTTTTTCCTTTCCTATAGGGTGTTTAAAGTGTTCTGCTAAGGCTGCAATCCCTGTGTTCCCTCCAGAGGAGTTTCTCTCCAATGCTACCGCCCCCCTGCACCTCCCTGAAACGCATCCATTGGAATACTTTGTTTACTTTCGTAACATAATGACATCACCATGTAAAGCTCATGCTTTTATTAGCTATCGCTAAGGGGCAGGGCATCACTTAGCAGTTGACCAATCAAAACAGCGCCGGCAACTAACCAATCAGAGCAGACTGGGCTCTGGTTTCAGACAGAGGGTGAAAAGAGGTGCTGCAGCACAGGCAGAAAGATAAAGAACTTTTTGAGAATTAAAGCATGGAAACATGTCACAGTAGAGGAACAGAATACAAATATGAACCAGAAAATGAGCATAACGGGGCCCCTTTAAGATGTCTACCGGTTTGGTAAAATGGACCAATTATATTAGTAAAATATTAAAATACCTTCAACATTCAGTGACCAGCATATTCCAAATTTAAATTCAACTGGCCTTGCAGCCAAACACAACTTATACACAGTAGATAATTCAATGCAAAAAATCTATGAGAACTAGTAATTGGGATACAATCATTTATAAGCTCAAACTACAAGCCAAAAGCCTCACTCTCCATGAACGACCGATGCCTTGCAAATGACCTGAATTAGTTTTACTGCCGCTACAAAGACAAAAGGCGCTTTCACACCAAGTACTTTTCCCAGGAATAGTTCCCGGAACTTTTCCCCGGAACTTTTATTTCCTGGAACTATCTAGTAAATCGCGTTCACACCGGAATAAGTCTCTGAGCGGGCCGCTGACGTCACTTCTTCTTCTTTTGCTTTGGGTTTACTGGCAGGCCGCAACAACTTCACGGCGTATACTGCCTCCCGAAGTCCCCGGCCGGAAGTCCCCGGAATTGGGGACTGGCTTCAGTAGAAGCTGCTGGGACTTCCAGCAGCTTCTACTGAAGCCTTCCGAGTACATCGCCAGAAGGCCGACACCTCCTCATCACTCCACCGCTCCCATGTTTTCTTTTGTGTTGCCATTAGCTAATGCTAATAATGCTAATGCTAGCAAATAGCGTGGTTTGCAAATTGCCCAGCTAATCAGAAATTGGAAAGATTTTCTCCCCAGGAAAGTCCCTGCTCTCTAGCAGGGACTAAAAAGGGGTGAAAAGGTTCGCAAAAAAAAGCTTAAGTTCCAGATATTTTTGGTGTGAACGCAAAATCCCAGAAACTATTGGAACTATTCCTGGGAAAAGTACTGCTTTGTGAAAGCGCCTAAAGAGTTCAGTCCTGACACCATCCCCCATGACACCTCCCAACAGCTTCAGTCTCACACCTCCACGTCCCCCTCCCCTTCAGTGTCCCAATCTCCTACACCACTGCCCTCCCCCGACAGACCAAATTATCTCTATCAATGAGAGAGATGTAAACAGTCTTTTAAAAAAACTCAGACCCAGAAAAGCTGCTGGCCCTGACAATGTCTCCCCCTCCACCCTGAAACACTGTGCCGATCAGCTGTCTCCGGTGTTTACTGATATCTTTAACACCTCACTGGAGACATGCCACGTACCAGCATGCCTCAAAACCTCCACCATCATCAAGGATCACAGGATTAAATGACTACTGACCCATCGCCTGACCTCTGTGGTTGTAAAGTCCTTTGAGCCCCTTGTCCTGTCCCACATCAAATCCATCACAGACCCCCTCCTGGACCCCATGCAGTTTACCTACAGAGCCAACAGGTCTGTAGATGACACTGTCAACATGGCCCTTCACTTCCTCCTCCAGTACCTGGACACAGCAGGAACCAACGCCAGGATCCTTTTTGTGGGCTTCAGCTCCGCCTTCAATTCCATCATCCCGGCTCTGCTGCAGGACAAGCTCTCCCAGCTGCACGTGCCTGACTCCACCAGCAGGTGGATCACAGACTTCCTGTCTGACAGGAAGCAGCACGTGAGGCTGGGGAAACACGTCTCTGACCCCCGGACCATCAGCACCGGTTCCCCTCAAGGCTGCGTTATTTTCCCTCTGCTCTTCTCCCTGTACACCAACAGCTGTACCTCCAGTCCCAGGTCTGTCAAGCTTCTGAAGTTTGCAGACGACACCACCCTCATCGGACTCATCTCTGGTGGGGACGAGTCTGCCCACAGGTGGGAGATGGACAATCTGGTGACCTGGTGTAGGGACAACCACCTGGAGCTCAACGTTCTTAATACAGTGGAGATGGTTGTGGACTTCAGGAAGAACGCAGCCCCACCCGCCCCCATCACTCTGTGTGACTCCCCAGTAACTGCTGTGGAGTCATTCCGCTTCCTGGGAACCATCATCGCCCAGGACCTCAAATGGGAGCAGAACATCTGCTCCCTCATCAAAAAAGCCCAGCAGAGGATGTTCTTCCTGAGGCAGCTGAAGAAATTCAACCTGCCAAAGACGATGATGGTGAACTTCTACACCTCCATCATCTAGTCCATCCTTTGCTCCTCCATCATCATCTGGTACGCTGCAGCCATCAGCGTGTCATCCGCTCTGCAGAGAAGGTGATCGGCTGTAATCTGCCATCCCTCCATGACCTGCACGCCTCCAGGACCCTGAGGTGGGCAGGGAAGATAGTGGCCGACCCCTCCCACCCTGGACACAAACTGTTCACCCCCCTCCCCTCTGGCAGGAGGCTGCGCTCCATCAGGAGCAAAACCTCTCGCCACAGTTTCTTCCCCTCCACTACCGGCCTCATCAACAAGGCCAGGCCCCCCCACTGACACTTAACCTCAGCCACATCATAGACTCTATGCATTACATTAATGCACACAATGTTCAACAATGTTCAACAATATCTGTTTTCTTTTTTTTTAATGCTGCCGACGTGTATTCCATATTTTATTCCCCTTTATTTCATTCCATTGCAATGCAAATAATGTTATATTTTACCATCTTATTTAATAATTTTAAATATTTTTCTAGTTCTCCAACTGTGTTTTTAATTATTGTTTTACTTTTATGTATGCACCACGACACCAAGTCAAATTCCTCGTACGTGTGAACCTACCTGGTAATAAACCAGTTTCTGATTCTGATATTGTGACATGCAGCTGATCTCATAAAACATGATGAAAAGGTAATTATGTTGTTCAGCTAAAAGAACAATTACAGCTCATAAAAGATGTACATTAATACTATGTGCTTTATGTCACTACCATTAACTTAAAACATTAACATAACTTTAAACAAATACAGTTTGATAAATAAAAAGTATTACATAAATCAGCGGACGATGCCTTGTCTCATGTTGTGTTTGTTTTGATGGTGACATTTATTCCTGTAATTCACTTTGATGTGATACAGATGCATCATTTCCTTCAAGAAAATGTTCTGCACGTATGACCTTTTATGATTTAAACATGCTCGTATCATAAACAGTTTTCTTTATTAATCTTGAAGCTGGTAGATTTTCTCAGCATGCCAAAACACATTTCTGCCTCATCTTAAAAAGTATTGTATTTGCACAGAAGTTCTTCAGAAACCCTTTGACATAAATTGAAACAACCTGTCACTGAAGAAAAAAAGAAAATTCAGCCTTTAACGTGGGAATTTTGCCTCTGCCAGCAGCTGCAAAAGAGAGCAACTTTTTAAGTACCCTAAAGCTAGACTTGAGTTCCTCAGCTTTGAAGGACTCTGTTTTGAATTGTGCCTGGAGTTCTGTGTGAGTAGTAGTCTTCCATCCTTACAAGTGCTTCTCAAGAAGGAGGGCTGATCGTTTTAGAACTCAAAATTAGGCATTTTTCCAAATCCCATTCCTAGTTGGTTTTCAGCATAACAGTTAGGTAGGCCTGTCGCGATAATCGATAAATTTACTTATCGTACGATAAATAAAAATGGACTCGATAACTTTTCTGAGCTCGATAAATATCCGTTTATATAAAGATGTGACCAGCATTTTAGCCTGGAGCGCTGTGGCTGCCAGGCGCGCTATGAGGGGCGGGGCTGACACACAGCCAGGTCAGGACACTCCGTGTGCACGTGCAGCCTCGTAGCAGCCAAATTAATAATATTGCTTGTGAGATAATGTGTGCTCATATTTATTTATTTATATATAAAATAATAAATATGAATATAAATAAATATGAGCACACATTATCTCACAAGCAAAAAAAACCTCCTTAAAACAACAGTCAGACAGAGCTCTCTCTTTCATATATATATATATATGAAAGAGAGAGCTCTGTTTTCCATTAATTTTTTTGGTTGTGTGTGATTTAATTAATTTATTATAATTTAATTAATTTGTTTTATTTATTAATTTATATATTTTAAAATTATTTCACATTTCATTTGCAATGTTGAATGTTCAATAAAAAGTTACGTTTGAAAGGATGTACTTGAATTATTATTATATATTATCATTATGTCTAAAATGGTCTTAAAACGGTGCCGACAATATTATCGTTTATCGCAATAATTTCCAGAAAAATGTATCGTCCGACACAATTAATTATCGTGACAGGCCTACAGTTAGGGTCTATTAATAGTCTCCAGTAACCATCTCAAACTGGGAAATGTGAACTTCCTACTGAGAGGCAGGATTTCCATGTACGGTATGTACACCTATCATATGGTTCATATTTATTTTTATTTAAAGGTCCCATGTTATGCCTTTCCGGTTATTACCCGTCCCCTTGTGTGTTATGTAGCTTTTTCTGCATGTAAACGTTCTGCAAACGAGTCAAAAACCCTCAAAGTACACCCTGTAGCGAGTAAAACTCTAACACAGAAAATACCTGTCTATGCTGCCCCAGAACGCCTCGTTGTAGATTTATCTTTTTCCATTGTTGTCTTCCTGAGTATAGTGACGTAACGATACCCAGGTCAAAATGGACCAATCCACGGAGCTCCTCACAAACACACTCACTCAGCCTAATCTTTTCTCAGCGGTATCTCGCTGTCTCGCAGACCCCACGCAGTAACCAGGAAAGGACACTGGTAATCCAGCTCACACTGTTATGACATGTTATGCATAAAACAACCTCTAGATGTCTCTGTGGTTCGAACAGAAAGCCCATCAGCTAGCTTCCACTGAGGAAGTTGGCAGATATGTTTTCCAATAAAATATGGTAAATAAATGGCTAGATTCATGGTAATATTACTAAATCTAGTACTGCCTTATGAGTCTCAGAGTGAAAGAGTGATAATAATTTATATAGCACCTTTCATGCATGGCATTCAGCCCAAAGTTGCACACAGAAGAGGCCAACACAGGATATATATATTTGCTGTTAGGCCAGTGGTTTCCTGTTAGGCCAATTCAGCATATACAGTAAGATGAGCAAGTCTTTTTATTTTTTTATTATGAAAAACACTTAACATTACCTTTTTCCCCCAAAAATGTTTTTACAATTATAATTTATTATCTTTTATGAATATATCTGCCTCTCTGAAGAACCAGCACCTTACCGTGGTAGAGAGTTTTGTGTGCCCTGATGAACCTGGGGGCTGTGTTGTCTGGAACCTTGTGTTCCTGGTAGGGTCTCCCATGGCAAATTGGTCTCAGGCAAGGGGCCAGACTAAGATTGGTTCACAAGACCTCATGAAAGACGACACACGAAGTGAGGATACCCGGCCCGGAGGAAGTCCGGGGTCCCCTTCTGGAGCCAGGCCCAGAAGGAGGACTCGTCGGCGAGCGTCTAGTGGCCGGGCATGCCACGGAGCCCGGCCGGGCACAGCCCGAAAAGGTGACGTGGGCAACACCTCCGCTTCTCCATCCCGCGGGCCCACCACCTACAGGAAACAGTGATGGGGTCGGGTGCGCTGCCAGAAGGGTGGCAGTGAAGGCAGAGGGTTTCGACGGACCAGACCCGGGCGACAGAAGCTGGCTTTGGGGACGTGGAACGTCACCTCTCTGGGGGGGAAGGAGTCGGAGCTTGTGCGGGAGGTGGAGCGTTACCAGTTGGACCTGGTTGGGCTCACCTCTACGCACAGCGTCGGCTCTGGAACCTTACTTCTGGATAGGGGTTGGACTCTATTCTTCTCCGGAGTTGCTCAAGGTGTGAGGCGCCGGGCGGGTGTGGGGATACTCACAAATCCCCGGTTGGGTGCTTCGTTGTTGGAGTCTACCCCAGTGGACGAGAGGGTCGCCTCCCTACGCCTGCGGGTTATGGGGGGGAAAACTCTGACTGTTCTGTGTGCTTATGCACCCAACAGCAGTTCAGAGTATTCGGCCTTCTTGGAGACCCTGGAAAGAGTCCTGTATGGGGCTCCTGAAGGGGACTCTTTAATCTTGCTGGGAGACTTCAACGCACATGTGGGCAATGATGGAGACACTTGGAGGGGAGTGATTGGGAGGAACGGCCCCCCTGATCTGAACCGGAGTGGTGGTTTGTTACTGGACTTCTGTGCTAGTCATGGATTGGCCATAATAAACACCATGTTCGAACATAAGGATGCTCATAAGTGTACGTGGTACCAAAGCACCCTAGGCAGAACGTCCATGATCGATTTCGTTATCGTATCATCGGACCTGAGGCCGTATGTTTTGGACACTCGGGTAAAGAGAGGGGCGGAGTTGTCAACTGATCACCATCTGGTGGTGAGTTGGGTCGAGTGGCGGGGGAAGCCTCTGGATAGACCTGGTAAGCCCAAACGTGTAGTTTGGGTGAACTGGGAACGTCTGGAGGAGGCCCAAGTTCAGGAGGCCTTCAACTCACACCTCCGGCGGAGCTTTTCGGGCATTCCTGTGGAGGTTGGGGACATTGAACCAGAGTGGTCGGTGTTCAAAGCCTCTATTGCCGAAGCCGCGGCGGGGAGCTGTGGTCTCAAGGTCCTAGGTGCCTCAAGGGGCGGTAACCCTCGAACCTCCTGGTGGACACCGGTGGTCAGGGAAGCCGTCCGACTGAAGAAGGAGGCCTTCAGGGATTTGTTATCCCGGGGGACTCCCGAGGCAGTTCATTTTCATTTCGAACATTTATTTAGACAGATTGGTCCCTTGAGATCATCGATCTCATTTACAAGGGAGACCTGCATCATTTAGTTCCACATGAAACATAAAAACAACAAACAAACAAACAACAGAGGATATCATATTTACATATTCAACATTTACAAATACCCAGAGTGTCAGAAAGCATTTCATTTAGACGTGCCTTAAATACATTCAGAGAAATAAAAATGCTCAATTTCAATTTTGACTGTAATTGCAAGGTACCGACAGACCCGAAGGGCAGCAGCGGGTGTGGGAGAAGTTCGGAGAAGACATGGAAAAGGACTTTCGGGCGGCACCAAAGTTGTTCTGGAAAACTGTCCGACACCTCAGGAGGGGGAAGCAGGGAACCATCCAAGCTGTGTACAGTAAGGATGGGACGTTGTTGACCTCAACTGATGGAGTGTTAGGGCGTTGGAAGGAGCACTTTGAGGAACTCCTGAACCCGACAACTCCGCCCTCTATGTTAGAGGCAGAGCTGGAGTATGACGGGGGATCGACACCAATCTCCCGGGGGGAGGTCACTGAGGTCGTCAAACAACTTCACAGTAGCAAAGCCCCGGGGGTGGATGAGATCCGCTCAGAAATGCTGAAGGCTCTGGGTGTTGAGGGACTGTCATGGTTGACACGTCTCATCAACGTTGCGTGGAAGTCGGAAACAGTACCGAAGGAGTGGCAGAACGGGTTGGTGGTTCCCCTTTTTAAAAAGGGAGATCAGAGGGTGTGTGCCAATTACAGAGGCATCACACCACTCAGCCTCCCCGGGAAAGTTTACTCTAAGGTACTCGAAAGGAGGGTCAGGCCGATTGTCGAACCTCAGATTGAGGAGGAACAATGCGGATTCCGTCCTGGTCGTGGAACGACGGATCAGCTTTTTACTCTCGCAAGGATCCTGGAGGGGGCCTGGGAGTACGCTTATCCAGTCTACATGTGTTTTGTAGACTTGGAGAAGGCATATGACCGGGTTCCCAGGGAGTCACTGTGGGAGGTGCTGCGGGAGTATGGGGTGAGGGGGTCTCTACTCAGGGCCATCCAATCTCTGTACTCCCAAAGCGAGAGCTGTGTCCGGGTCCTCGGCAGTGAGTCGGACCCATTTCAGGTGAGGGTTGGCCTCCGCCAGGGCTGCGCTTTGTCACCAATCCTGTTTGTAATATACATGGATCGGATTTCGAGGCGTAGTCGTGGGGGAGGGGGTCTGCAGTTCGGTGGACTGCACCACTGCTTTTTGCAGATGATGTGGTTCGGATGGCTTCATCGGTCTGCGACCTTCAGCACTCACTGGATCGGTTCGCAACCGAGTGTGAAGCGGCTGGAATGAGGATCAGCACCTCCAAATCTGAGGCCATGGTTCTCAGCAGGAAACCGATGGACTGTCCACTCCAAGTAGGGAATGAGTCCTTACCCCAAGTGAAGGAGTTCAAGTATCTCGGGGTCTTGTTCTTGAGTGAGGGAACAATGGAGCGTGAGATGGGTCGGAGAATCGGAGCAGCGGGAGCGGTACTGCAGTCGCTTTACCGCACCGTTGTGACGAAAAGGGAGCTGAGCCAGAAGGCAAAGCTCTCTGTCTACCGCGCCATTTTCGTTCCTACCCTCACCTATGGTCATGAAGGATGGGTCATGACCGAAAGAACGAGATTGCGGGTACAAGCGGCCGAGATGGGTTTTCTCCGCAGGGTGGCTGGTGTCTCCCTTAGGGATCGATAAAGTGTCTGTGTCTTACAACCTAATCTCTTCTAACTCTGCTCCTGTCCGCCGTAACCTCCGTTCCCTCTCCCCCTCTACCTTTGCCTCATCGGTGCTCTCAGCCCTCCCTTCCTCTGACTCGTTCCAACTCCTGCCTCCAAACACTGCTGCAAAAACTCTCCTCTCAACTCTCTCATCCTCTCTGGACTCTCTCTGTCCTCTCACATCTCGGCCGGCTCGTCAGTCCCCTCCTGCTCCCTGGCTAAATGACGCACTGCGTGCTAATAGAACCATCCTTCGGGCAGCAGAGCGGAAATGGTGGAAATCCAAACACCATGACGACCTCCTAACCTATCAGGCTCTCCTCTCCTCTTTCTCTGCTTCCATCTCTCAGGCAAAAAGCACTTTCTTTCAAGATAAGATCCAATCTTCCTATTCCAATCCCAAAAAACTATTTTCTATCTTCTCCACCCTCTTGGACCCTCCCAAAGCACCTCCTCCCTTCTGTCAAGCGACTTTGTTAACCACTTTGAAAAAAAGGTTGATGATATTCGCTCTTCCTTTTCTGACTCACCTTTACTCACCGCTGGGTCACCAGACCCTCCCTTCACCCACACACTGACCTCCTTCTCCCCTCTCTCTCCAAGTGAGGTTCTTACCCTCGTTACCTCTGCCCGTCCTACCACCTGTTCTCTGGACCCTATCCCCTCAAACCTCCTTCAGACTATCGCTCCTGATATTCTACCATTTCTCACCCATTTCATCAACACTTCTCTAACTTCTGGTCACTTTCCAAACAGTCTCAAGGAGGCAAGAGTAAACCCTCTCCTTAAGAAACCCACTCTCAATCCGTCTGATGTTATTAACTACAGGCCCGTCTCTCTCCTCCCGTTCCTGTCTAAAACACTTGAACGCGCTGTCTTTAAACAACTCTCCTGTTATCTCCATCAGAACAACCTTCTGGATCCGCACCAGTCTGGTTTCAAGGCAGGTCACTCAACAGAAACTGCTCTCCTTGCTGTCTCTGATGAACTGCACACTGCTAAAGCAGCCTCCCTCTCCTCTGTCATCATCCTTCTGGACCTGTCTGCTGCATTCGACACAGTGAACCATCGGATCCTCCTTCGCACTCTCCAAGAACTTGGAGTTTCAGGCACTGCACTTTCCCTCCTCACCTCATACCTCAACGACCGCACCTACAGGGTTACTTGGAGAGGGTCCGAGTCCGACCCTTGTCAATTAACTACAGGGGTCCCTCAGGGCTCGGTTCTTGGTCCCCTCCTCTTCTCCCTGTACACAAACTCGCTCGGGTCTGTCATTAGCCCGCATGGTTTTTCATACCACTGCTACGCTGACGACACCCAACTAATTCTGTCCTTTCCCCGCTCAGAGACCCAGGTCGTCGCACGCATCTCTGCTTGCCTAGCAGACATCTCTCGGTGGATGTCTGCTCATCACCTCAAGCTCAACCTTGACAAGACTGAACTGCTCTTCCTTCCGGGAAAAGATTGTCCCACTCTTGACCTAACAATCAACATCGGCACCTCTGTTGTTTCCCCGACTCAGACTGCAAGGAATCTGGGTGTGGTCCTAGATAACAAATTGTCCTTCACTGCAAACATCGCTGCTACAACCCGCTGCTGCAGATACACGCTTTACAACATCAGGAGGATACGTCCCCAGCTGACCCAGACATCAGCGCAGATTCTGGTCCAGGCTCTCGTCATCTCACGCCTCGACTACTGCAACTCCCTCCTGGCTGGTCTACCTGCATGTGCCATCCGACCTCTGCAGCTCATCCAGAATGCAGCGGCTCGTCTGGTCTTCAACCTTCCCAAATTCTCCCACACCACACCGCTCCTCCGCTCCCTTCACTGGCTTCCAGTAACTGCTAGAATCCACTTCAAGACACTGGTACTTGCGTACCATGCTGTGAATGGATCTGGCCCTTCCTACATCCAGGACATGGTTAAACCGTACACCCCAGCACGTGCACTCCGCTCTGCATCAGCCAAACAGCTCGCTGCACCCGCACTGCGAGGGGGACCCAAGTTCCCGTCAGCAAAAACACGTGGGTTTGCTATCCTGGCTCCAAAATGGTGGAATGAGCTCCCCATTGAAATCAGGACAGCAGATAGCTTACACATCTTCCGACGCAAACTGAAAACTCATCTCTTTAGACTCCACTTCGAGCGATAGAATTACTAACAAAGCACTTATATACTAATAAAGGGCTGGCTTTCTAAATGCCAGTTGAGTAGCACTTGAAATGTTTGGCTCTATGAAACCTGATGTACTTATATGATTCTGTTTTCTTAAAGGTTGTATCTTCCTGGTCGAATGCACTTATTGTAAGTCGCTTTGGATAAAAGCGTCAGCTAAATGCAATGTAATGTAATGGATAAGGTGAGAAGTTCGGTCATCCGGGAGGGACTCGGAGTTGAACCGCTCCTCCTTCACGTCGAAAGGAGCCAGTTGAGGTGGTTCGGGCACCTAGTTAGGATGCCACCTGGGCGCCTCCCTAGGGAGGTGTTCCAGGCACGTCCAGCTGGGAAGAGACCAAGGGCTAGACCTAGAACCAGATGGAGGGATTATATGTCTTCGCTGGCCTGGGAGCGCCTTGGGATCCCCCAGTCAGAGCTGGTTGATGTGGCCAGGGAAAATAAAGTTTGGGGCTCTCTGCTGGAACTGCTACCTCCGCGACCCGACCACGGATAAGCGGGAGAAGATGGATAGATGGATGGAATATATCTGGTTGAATATGGGATTAGTTTTGTATCATAAAGATAAAGCAACACTTTCTCAGAATAAATCAAAACAATGAGTTTAAAAGAAAAAAAAACTGGGTCAAGCAAAATAAAATACATTTAAAAAATAAAACTATAAGTTGCAAACAAATCATTTGTTTAATCATGTAACCTATAAGTATCTTTTCTTTGTTTTAACATATATTTTTGTTTGCAGTTCTTGTTTCTTCTTTCTCAATGATTAGACTTTTGCTCTCGCTGCAGCTCTCTCATTTGCGCTCCTTCACTTTTTGTTTGAGATTCTGACACAAACCTCCCAGGTGGGCGGGACTTTCAGAGGTCCGTCCCCATTGGCCACTCAGTTTGTGAGTGACTGCCCAGTCCTCCAGCGATTGTATAGTGCTGGCAGCTGCGGTGCGGCAACAACACCTCTACATATCACACAGGTGACCAGTGTGTGGGAAGATGGCGCCTGTGTCGGTTCGCTGCTCCCTTAGCTCTCTGCCTTTAGCTATCCTGTTTTTGTTTTATGTTTGTCAGAATATCTCTGTTCTTCTCGTCTACGATCGCCAAGCTCTCCTCCACCTCAGACCCTCACTGGAGTTTATACTGCTATCCAAACCTACATCTGGCAACCATAAATCGCACCCCCCCCCACTCTACTGTCGGATATTCCCACCTACCTGCGCCGGTTGCCCTGCATCCTGCCTCGCCGAAAGCGCGGTGGTGCGCTGGTCCATCAAAAAGCACACCTGACAGCTTCTTCTGGGACTCATCCATGCCTCGGATGTCATGGCCCTCCCGCTGCACGCCATGTGAGGAATCCCTGTCTGTCCGGAACTGCGGCCTCTACTGAGCCCGCTGACAGCTCCTCCTGCCCGACTGACTGCTCCCGGCCCGCACGGCGTTCAACACGCACACCTTCGTCACACTACACCTTCGGCAATCCCGGAGCAAAAACTTTGCATGGCTTTGCTAAATGCTAGGTCGATAGCAAACAAGACGTTCCTGCTAAATGACTTCTTCACCTCTCGTGAACTGGATTTTATGTTCCTGACGGAGACCTGGGTCCACGCTGGCGAGTATACACCGTCCTCTGAACTCCTTCCTCCTGACTGTACATTCTTCAGCTCCCCCCGTACCACCGGCCGTGGTGGGGGCCTAGCATCAGGCGGACGGCCCGGGGGCAAGGCAGAGACCAAGGAGGGGGTCTCGGGTGGAAGGCCCGGGGGCAAGGCAGAGACCATGGAGGGGCGAAGACCACGACGGGCGAACTCAGGGGGCCGAGCATGAGGGCGAAGGCAGCGGCAGGAAGAGTCAGGGGGCCGGGCCCGAGGACAAAGACCGCGGCACTCAGGAGGCCGGGCTCGAGGGCGAAGACCGCGGCTCTCAGGTGGCCGGGCTCGAGGGCAAAGACCGCGGCTCTCAGGTGGCCGGGCTCGAGGGCGAAAACCAGACAGCTCCGGAGGCCAGGCAGGACCCGGTGTCGGCCGAACAGGAACCGGAGTCAGTGGGACATGCTTCGGCAGGATCCCCCACGGAAGAGGACCAGGAGTTGGCAGGACCCCTGGCGAGACAGGTGATGGCGGGGCCTCCAACGGAACAGGACAAGGGGTGGGCAGGACCCCCGGAAGAAGAGTTGTCGGCGGGACCCCCAGAGGAACAGTACATGATTGGCAGGACCCCCGGCAGGAAAGTAGTCGGAGGGACCTCCAACGGGACAGGACATGGAACTGGCAGGACCCCCAGCGGAACCTCCAACGGCACAGGACAAGGGGTTGGCAGGACCCCCGGCAGAAGAGTTGTCGGCGGGACCCCCAGAGGAACAGGACAGGATTGGCAGGACCCCCGGCAGAAGAGTAGTCGACGGGACCCCCAACGGAACAGGACATAGGGCTGGCAGGACCCCCGGCAGAAGAGTAGTCGGCGGGGCCTCCAACGGCACAGGACATAGGGTTGGCAGGACCCCCGGCAGAAGAGTAGTCGGCGGGACCCCCAACGGGACTGAACCAGGAGCTGGCAGGACCCCCAGCAAAACCTCCAACGGCACAAAACATTGGGTAGGGACTTGAGAGGAGACTCGAGAGGTGACTTGAAAAGGGACTTGAGAGACAACTCGAGAGGTGACTTGAGAGGGATCTCGAGAGGGAACTTGAGCGGAGACTCGAGAGGTGACTGGAGAAGGAACTTGAGAGGGGACTCGAGATGATACTTGAGAGGGAGCTCAAGAGGAGACTTGAGAGGGAACTCAAGAGGTGACTTGAGAGGGAACTCGAGAGGGGACTCGAGAGGATACTTGAGAGGGATCTCGAAAGGGGACTTTTGAGGGAACTCGAGAGTTGACTTGTAAGGAGACTTGAGAGGGAACTCGAGAGGTGACTTGAGAGAGGACTCGAGAGGGAACTTGAGCGGAGACTCGAGAGGTGACTGGAGAAGGAACTTGAGAGGGGACTCGAGATGATACTTGAGAGGGAGCTCGAGAGGAGACTTGAGAGGGAACTCGAGAGGTGACTTGAGAGGGAACTCGAGAGGTGACTTGAGAGGGAACTCGAAAGGGGACTTGAGAGGGAACTCGAGAGGAATCGAGAGGGGACTCGAGAAGGTACTCGAGAGGAAACTGGAGAGGGGACTGGAGAGGGGACTAGAGAGGGAACTCGAGAGGGGACTTGAGAGGGGACTCGAGAGGGAGCTAGAGAGGGAACTCGAGAGGGGACTTGAGAGGGAACTCGAGGTGACTTGAGAGGGAACTCGAGAGGGCTCTCCGGCCGCTGGCGTCGGCCGGAGAGCCAGTACTGGAGCCGAAACTGGAGTCGGGACCATGGCTACTGGGGCCGGTACTGAAGCCGGAACCATGGCTGCTGGGGCCAGGACTGGGGCTGGAACCATGGCTGCTGGGGCCAGGACTGGAGCAGGGACCATGGCTGCATGGGCCGGTTCTGGAGCCGGAAACATGGCTGTGGGAACCGGAACTGAAGCATGGATCATGGCTGTGTGGGCCGGTTCTGGAGCCAGAAACATGGCTGTAAGTTCCGGTTCTGGAGCAGGGACCATGGCTGCTGGGGCTGGCACTGGAGCCTGTACTCTAGGGAGAACAAGTCCAAATCAAAATCAAAATCTGCTGGGTCCATTGTTGGTCGTTTCATTCTGTTACGATGCTTGGAAAAGGTAAGACCCAAAAGCAGTATTAACGAAAAATGAGCTTTATTAAATAAAAAAAAGCTTTGGCAAAAAAGGCAGTATCCAAAATCTCCAAAAAGAAACGAGCAGCACAAGGAACACAGACCGTGGAATAACATGGAGGGGAAACACAAGGGCAACAGGTGAACACAATGAGACAATCAGACACACCAGGGAAACTAACGACAGGGAGGAGGACCAGACAAAACACAAGGAGGAAGACAAAACACTGAATGAACAGACTTACAAAACCTATAACCAGACAGACAACACTAAAACCGTGACATAAACCTCGGAGTGTGACACTCGATCCCTTACGCAGGAGTCGAATCACTTGCCCTTATGCGTCGTCTGCTTTCAATTAACCCCTCGACTGCCTCACAGTTCTCTGAGGTTTTTAATGCTTCCCTGATCTGTAAATTAGAGGTGAACTGTGCTTTTAGTGCTGATGAGCTTATCTCCATGTTTGACTCGACATGTACCCTAATACTGGATTCTGTTGCTCCTTTTACGCTTAGACGCACCAAAGTTCTCTCAGAGCCGTGGCTTAATGAATGTACTCACGCTCTTAGACGCGCTTACAGGCGTGCAGAGAGAAAATGGAAAAAGGATAAACTCCATGTCTCCTTAGAAATCCTTCGTGCTTGCCTTTCCAACTACCAGACGGCAGTCAAAGCAGCCAAAACGGAGCACATTTCTCTGTTAATCTCCAAAAACAGCCATAAACCTCAGGTTCTTTTTAATGTCCTCAACTCTATCATTAATCCCTGTGATGTTTCTCCAATTGTGCCATCGACTACTCTGTGATAAGTTTCTTACATTTTTTATCGAAAAAGTATCTGCGCTTAGGCTAGCCCACACTAGTGCTACCCCAGATCCTGCTCCTTTTCTGTGCCCTGCTGTCTTCGACCACTTTGAGCCTGTATCCCTCAAATCTCTCTCGGATGTAGTCAAGCACCTGCGGCCGACAAACTGCACCTCAGACAGCATTCCCTCTCGTCTTCTCAGAGATGTTTTCGAATCAGTTGGAGCAAGTATTGTATTGCTTATAAACGCCACGACCACTCCCAGCTGAATCCTGGCACCTATTGGCCACCCCAAACACCCTCACCAAGGTGGCCCAAACAATTTTAGAACATTATGAAAAAAAGTAACCTTTCACCATTCATCAATAATTAACATTAATAGAACGTTATATCGATAATGTCATCACTAAACTTACAATTAATTTAACTTATTTTCTTCCAAAACTTAATTATCCAAAGCCTCTGTACACCCCTTTCTATTTTCATGTTATGGTTTGGTCCTGCCTCCAAACGCAGTGCAGCAAAGAGTGAGAGCATGTTAGGAGCAGGGATGCTAGTACTTACGTGTGTGCCATGCAGTGTTGGGCAAGTTACTTTTAAAAAGTAACTAGTAATAGTTATAGTTACTGCTCTCCAAAAAGTAACTAGTTACTTTATAAGTTACTGGATTATAAAAGTAACTAGTAACAAGTACTTTACTTTACTTTAAAAAGAATAACAATAAAAATACAAGTTTTTGTGTTGTTTTTTGCTGACTAGTTCTCTGAAGGCATGCAACAGGCTCGACCGTTGCGATGGGCAGCATGTCCTCAACGACATACCTGGCCATCAATCTATTTAGTTGACTCTGGGTGACATGTGGCCATTTAAAAAAAGGTTGGCTGTTTAGATGGTGTTGCTCCATCTGGGTCACTGCCGGTGGTTGAGACGGTGGGGTCTTTGGCGACTAGTTTTATAGCCTCATTTACATTAGTTAGGTGCTTCAGGAGATTGGCATTGCTGTTTTTCGATGTGGACAATGCTTTCTGTCCCGCACACAGTTTACATTTTACCGTAATATGTTTTGCGTCCTTTATCCCCACAAATTGAAAATAGTGGTTATATTTCCAAGTTGCAAATGCGCTGCTGCTCTCGCTGATACTTGCATCTGCCATCGTGTGTGTGTGTGTGTGTGTGTGTGTGTGTGTGTGTGTGTGTGTGTGTGTGTGTGTGTGTGTGTGTGTGTGTGTGTGTGTGTTGGTGGTGAGCGTAGCCGTGTGTGTGTGTGTGTGTTAGCATTAGCAACTGTTCATGTTTGTGTATTGTCCATAGGTATTTTCCCCATAAGGCAAGACCCGCCCAACTCTGTCTCTGATTGGCTTACCCTGAAATGTTACCCCGCGTTAACCAATCATCACTCCTCTCTGGTTACTTTCACTTTTCCATGGTGCTTTGAGAGGACATCGCTGTATTCGCCTGTAAATTACATCCGCAGGGAGATTCGGTTCAGTTCCATCACATAATGTAACGCAGTAACGCAACCATTTAAATCACAGTAACTAAAACAGCGTTACTTAATGGGAATAGGTAACTATTTAGGCTATTAGTTACCGCAAAAAGTAGTTGCGTTACAGTAACGCGTTACCGTGTAACGTGGTACCAGTCCCAACACTGGTGCCATGTCTCAACGACTAACAAAGTCAGGCTTTCAAAAGAGAACAGAAAAGAGAGAAAGACAAAAGAAAGGGACTAAAGGGCAACAGTATGTCACCCAGTTTTTCAAAGAAAAGGTGGGTTTGGTCTATGAGTGGTGGAAATGTGTCTGTTTGCTAAGAGTAGTCCATTGTAAATAATAATTGTTATGTTTTTGTTTACTAAGCTGACATTAAGTACTGTTAATATCTATATAGAAAATGCAGAGGTTTTTAATTTCACTGCTCTTTTAGCTGACATTTAACAAATGCAGGTAGATTTTTAGCAGCTATTCATACTAAATCAGTTGCCCCCCTGGTGCCAGGACCAACAGATCCATCTCAGCAGCCCTGTCCCCCCATAATTGTTATATTTTCACAGCTCAGTGTCAGTAAATACTGTGCGGTTAGTATTGGACTACAAGATAGATGCAAGCCTGTACAGGTAGTAGGAGTTATTTAAAGCATAAATTAGGCGTGTGGCACAGTGGATAGAGCCTTGTTGTTGGGATCAGGGGGTCACTGCAGGTTCAAACCCCACTGCAGTCAGCATGTCGTTGTGTCCCTGGGCAAGACACTTCACCCCAAAATTGCTCCTCTGGGGATTGTCGACAGTATTGAGAATGTTAGTCGCTTTGGATAAAAGCGTCTAACAAATAATGTAAAAAATGAGTCGGTTGGGTTCTGGAGGTGTGGTTACAGCAATTGTGCTTGGTTGGCGTGGCCTGGGCCTGGTGGTGGGGCCCAATGTGATATATTTTCATGGGGCCCAAAATCCCTGGCGTGTATGGCCAGAGGGCAGGACCTTTAAACACATTTACTACCCAATAGCATTGTGAGGCTGAACAAAAGGACCTTTTGACTATGAAAATGTAGTCTTTTAAAAAAAAAGAAAACCTTTACTGACTTATTTGGATAGCTTAAAGTAATGTTGTAAAATTACAACCGGGGGCCTTACAGGGTTATGGGCTATTGTTTATTGTTATTTACTTTAAGATGTTTATTGTTTAAGATATCATTTAATTTAACTCTTATTTAAATGATGTGTGTGTGTCTCTGTATTCCTGATGATACACTGAGAGAATGAGCTCATAGTGCTGCTGATCATCATAAGCTAAACAGTCTGTATATTGCATTACATTTGTATAATGTAAGCTTCGTTAATGCCTTTGTTACCTCAAGGTTGGACTACTGCAACGCTCTGTATGTGGGTATGGACCAGGCGTCAATTAAACGCCTGCAGCTAGTGCAGAACGCAGCTGCACGTCTACTCACTGGCCACAATAGCGTGACCACCTCACCCCAATTCTGGCCTCACTGCACTGGCTTCCAATTCAGTTCCGAATTGATTTTAAAATCCTTTTATTTGTTTTCAAAGCCCTAAATGGGCTGGCTCCGGCCTATAAAGCTGAACTCCTGCAGCGCTTTACCCCAGCCAGAGCTTTAAGATCTGCTGACCAGCTGCTGCTGATAGTGCCCAAAACCAGGCTCAAAACCCGAGGGCACCGAGCCTTCGCAGCAGCTGGCCCTAGGCTCTGGAACACTCTGCTCCTCCATGTGAGGTCGGCCCAGACACTAGGGGTTTTTAAATCTACTCTTAAAACACACTTCTTCTCCCTAGCCTTCTAGTCAGAGCGGAGCACGACTCCTGACTTTTCCCTGTGTTTTTTATATATCTGTTGTAATTTATTGTCTTTTATTGTGATTGTAGTAATGTGTTTTTATGTGATTGTAGTATTTATTACATGTACAGCACTTTGGCCAGACCAAAAATCGGTTTTAAATGTGCTTTATAAATAAACTTTGATTTGATTTGATTAGAAGAACCAGCATTTCAATTATTATAATACTACAAGGGAAAATATATGTAACTATTGATCATTTGTGTTGTTTGTGCTGTACTATACGGTCTGTTTCTTTATTGTGTTAAGTGAGAAGTAAAGCTGTGCTATGAAAGTTAGCTTTTGCTACCTTTAGATCCATAACAATGCAAGCTAGTAGCCTAACAGTTCGCTACATAGCTAACAGTGACAGCGTTCAGACACCGGCACACACACTCAAACGGACTCGTGTGCCTGACTCTACCAACAGGCTTTGATAGCTTATTTTATTAAAATGCTAATTTGATATGAAAAAAATGCCACTGTACATATACATTTAATACATTTTATTATTATCCACCTTTTTGTTTTATGTCCTTTTATTTAGAACATTCTTTGAGACTTCATCTTCTGGTTCAAATTTCAATAAATGTAATTTGTATAATCACTCTTTTGTCTTTATTCTACGTGAAAATGTTAGAGATTCCATTCAAATCTGTTGATTATTCATATCTTCCTCAGGCTAGGAATAGTATGTCGAGTTTTTAAGGCTAAATGTATATAATTTTCTCACAGGATATAGAATGAGACAACAGTTTTTATCCATTGAGTATGAATGCTTGAGCTCTTCAGACCAACATAGTAAGATGTGAGCATGTTCTTAATTGGGTTGGTATGCAGCCTAGGTCTGCTCTGTTTAATAAAGCAAATCTGCCACTTTTATATTGTAGAATTTGTTAAATTAAAGCAGTCTTTAATTGTTTGTCCTAAACATAGCCATATATGCTTTTGAAATTTAACATGTCTTGGAATAAATAATAGCATACAGTTTATACTGTATTATGTATCACCTTTAGCTTGAAAATACATAGATGTGTTTTTTTAATCTATAAAATAAATAAAGAGACAGACAGACACTTTATCAATCCCAAATTGGGAAATTATTTAACAGCAGCAGTGTGTTCAGGTATTAAAATATTTAAAGTTGGAATAAAGTATAAACTACACAACACAAGTATAATGCACAGCAATCCATAAGAGAAGTCCGATATGATCCCCTCCTCTTCTCTCTGTACACAAACCCGCTCGGATCTGTCATTAGCCCACATAGTTTTTCATACCACTGCTATGCTGACGACACCCAACTAATTCTGTCCTTTCCCCGCTCAGAGACCCAGGTCGTTGCACGCATCTCTGCTTGTCTAGCTGACATCTCTCAGTGGATGTCTGCTCATCACCTCAAGCTCAACCTTGACAAGACTGAACTGCTTTTCCTTCCGGGAAAAGATTGTCCCACTCTTGACCTAACAATCAACATTGGCCCCTCTGTTCTTTCCCCGACTCAGACTGCAAGGAATCTGGGTGTGACCCTAGATAACAAACTGTCCTTCACTGCAAACATTGCTGCTACAACCCGCTGCTGCAGATAGACGCTTTACAACATCAGGAGGATACGTCCCCAGCTGACCCAGAAAGCTACGCAGGTTCTGGTCCAGACTCTTGTCATCTCACGCCTAGATTACTGCAACTCCTTCCTGGCTGGTCTACCTGCATGTGCCATCCGACCTCTGCGGCTCATCCAGAACGGTCTTGGTCTTCAACCTTCCTAAATGTTCCCACACCACTCCGTTCCTCCGCTCCCTTCACTGGCTTCCGGTAACTGCTAGAATCCACTTCAAGACAATGGTACTTGCGTACCGTAATGGATCTGGCCCTTCCTACATCCAGGACATGGTTAAACCGTACACACAGCTTGTGCACTCCGCTCTGCATCAGCCAAACAGCTCGCTGCACCCAAGTTCCCATCAGCAAAAACACGTGGATTTGCTATCCTGGCTCCAAAATGGTGGAATGAGCTCCCCATTGACATCAGGACAGCAGAAAGCTTACACATCTTCCGGCGCAGACTGAAAACTCATCTCTTTCGACTCCACTTTGAGGGATAGAATTATTAACAAAGCACTTATATACTAGTAAAGGATTGGCTTATCTAAAGCCAGTTGAGTAGCCCTTGAAATGTTTTAGCTCTATGAAACCTGATGTACTTATATGATTCTGTTTTCTTCGAGTTTGTATTTTGTTGGTCGAACGCACTTAATGTAAGTCGCTTTGGATAAAAGCTTCAGCTAAATGCAATGTAATGTTCATGAAACTCCCCAGGAGGCACCAACACTATCGTGGCCTAGTGGACTCCGCAGTTTTCTGCATGAGTTGCACTGTATGATCTTTGGTGTAGTGGGCTGTCACTCAAAAACTGAGTAGCCAATGGGGATGCACCCCTGAAAGTCCCGCCCACCTGGGACGTTTGAGTCAGAATCGAAAACAAAAAATGAAGGAGCGCAAACGAGAGAGCTGTATATGGGCTCAGAACAGTCTCATAATACACACATGCACACAGAAGGATTCACAGTTGTATTTCCGGATCCACACTTGTGTTTTTCAATGCACACACAAATGTGTTCCGTTTCATATGCATGTAAATAAAATCCAAATACAGAAAAAAGTTTTACATATGTATTTTTGATCCTCACATATTTTTTTTCCGATTGAAACCTCTGAACCTGAAAACACAAACCGCTTTCTGTGCACGGATCGCTGTGCATTCGTGTGTGGGTTTTTTGAGACTCCCCTAACGGTCACCCGATTCGTACTTGTACGAAGAGCGAGAGCAAAAGTCTGATCATTGAGAAAGAAGCAAACAGAACTGCAAACAAAGAAAAAAGACTCATAGTTTACATTATTACACAAATGATTTGTTTGCAACTTATAGTTTTATTTTTGAAATGTATTTTATTTTTGCTTTATCTTTATGATACAAAACTAATCCCATAGTTGTATATATTGCTCATTTTCCATAAAAGAAACAAATGTATTTCAGTTTGTGTTTTATTTGAGTTTGATGCATACAAATACTGTACTGTATATGATGATTGTTGAAAATGCACTTTTACCATAAAAGGCCAGCTCGACCAGTTGGTAGAGGCTCATAAAAATAAAACTGTGTGGTCAGTAGAAAATGTAAATGGGGTGTGGTTATTTGTGGCCCATTTGATAAAAAAATGCAAACAATTTTTTTTTCCATAGCTTTTGTCTTGGTCTGACAGTTAAAGGGTTAATATTAAATGCAACTCAAACAAATACAAGAGAAGATAAATATCATACCATGTTTTTACTTAACGGTGGGATATGTCATTTATTTCAGAAACACTTTTTGTTATATTCCATGGAATGCTCTTAACATCACGATAGCAATGAATACATTAAATGCTTTGACAAAAAATCAATACAAAAATGTCATCTGTGGAAGCCGTAGCGCTGTAAAAAGCACGACCAATCATTTTAGCCGGCCCGGCTAAAATAACTGGATGGCCTACCTGCCTGTCAGCCTTCCATCTGTGCACAAACTTATCTCGTGCCCTCATTGGTCATGTGCGCGGCGTTCGTGTGTGTTGGAGGAGGGGCTCTGTAAGGAAGTCTGAAGGAAGAGGCAGATTCTTTTCGGCTGCGTACTTTCAAATTCTAGCGCACTCGAGCTAGTTTCTCCAAAATTAAATACCCCACCTTTAAGTCTATCATGTAAGACAACAGCACAATGTTACCTTAGAAAGGAAGAAACCAAGATATGCAGGATCAAAATGTATTGCATTGATAGGAAAACCTGCCTTTAATGAAGCAGATTCAGCCAGTAGCCTATACACCAAAACTGAAACACATACTGTCGTGTTCAAAATTCCAGCAAAGACAGACAACTTCTAAGTTTAAATATTTATTATGAGCGAGCAAAAGATATATAGTAATTTGGTCAAGAACTCTGTCACGTCATGGAAATCACAGGCAGCAAAGCTGTAATCTGCAAGTCTTCTTCCGGACAAGAGCCTCGAACCTTGTGCGTGCCTACATTTGTATTACACAGGGCGTTGCCCGTACATTTATGATTGGTCAAGACTAGCTGCAGAGATACCGCGGTTTAAGGCCCTGACACACCTACCCGATTTTGGGAGTCAGAGGCCGCCAGAGGCAGTCGGGCATTCGCGGTGCCCTACTCAGGTTAGTGTGTCCCGCACCGTCGTTGCTTTACGGCACATTTTCACACCTCCCTCCTCACCTTCACACATGTTGAATCGGCCAAAGAAAGTCGGCCAAAGAAATCACTCTGATTGGCTGTTGCCTCTTTTGAATGACGAATACACACTACCGCTGACTGCTGGTAAGGACAGTTATTGCCACTCGTCGACTGAAGTCTTTGCGGTGTGTTCGTAGGCGGGCGGCGTAGCCGACGCAGGCGACGTAGCGGACGTAAAAGTCGGGACGCCTTCGGTATGCGTTCTTTGGGATCAGGTTGGTGTGTAGCGGCCTTCAGACTTGGTTATCTTTGGTTGGTGCACAGACTCAGATAGAGTCTCTTGGCAACACGATCCTCAAATCGGCATTCGGACGGCCTGTAGAAGTCCTTCCCTACTCTGGCGCCATCATACGTCATTTGTTTTTTCTGAAGCTTTCTGCAGATATAGTGGAATCTTCATAATGCTGCTTCTGTCACGATTCTAATGTTATGTCACGTTTATAGTTTTGTAGGTTTGGGTGTTTTTGCTGTTTTCCATGTCATGTTTTCCTTTGGGTTATTGTCTGGTCCTTTTCCCTGTGTTTTCCTCTTGTCATTAGTTTCCCTGGTGTGTCTAATTGTCTGATTATGTTCACCTGGGCCCCTGTGTTTTCTCCTCCCTCCTCACCTGTGTCTTGTTGTGTGATTGAGTCTTGTGTGTATTTAAGTTCTGGGTTGTCTGTCTGTCTTGGTCGGTTCGTCTTGTTCCCTGACTAGTTCTGCGGTGAGTGTTCTGTTTTTGTCATTGTACATATATATCATAGCCTTGAAATAAAGGAAGTTTCAGTTTATATATGCATTTGGGTCCTGCTTGTTTCACAATCCGTGACAGTACGAACCGACCAAGAAATGGGCCCAGCAGATCCGTTAGAGTCGGAATTATTACATTTTTCCTTTTTTTTGGCTAACTGCTCGGATAGATGGAAGAGAGCACCCGGAGTTCAGCAGCGGGAGGCTGTGTTGTCGGAGGCGCGCCAGATGGCTAGAGAGAAACCGAGCCTTCTAGCCCCAGGCTTGCTAGCTCCCGGCCTCCCAATTCCCAACCTGGTACCATACGCCTCGGTGGGTTCCGTCCACCCATGCTTCTGCCCCAGTTCCTGCTCCTGTCCAGGAGTTATATTCTGGAACTCGTCTGGCTTATGGAGGTCCACGGAGTATTCAGGCGGCTGCTAAGAGGAGGAGTCGCAAGGCCAAGCTAGCAGCTCAAGCCCCAAGAGCCATGGTTCCGGCTCCAGAACCGGACCTTACAGCCATGTTTACGGCTCCAGAACCGGACCTTACAGCCATGTTTCCGGCCCCAGAGCCGGACCTTACAGCCATGTTTCCTGCTCCAGAACCGGACCTTACAGCCATGTTGCCGGCTCCAGAACCGGACCTTACAGCCATGTTTCTGGGTCCAGTGCTGGCCCACACAGCCATGTTTCCGGCTCCAGAACCGGACCTTACAGCCATGTTTCCGGCTCCAGAACCGGACCTTACAGCCAAGTTTCCGGGTCCAGAACCGGACCTTACAGCCATGTTCCCGGCTTCAGTGCCGGCTCCAGTAACCATGGTCCCGACTCCGGCTCCTCGTCACCTGCTGACTCATCGGCTGACGCCAGCTCCTCGAGTCCTGTCGGCGTACCGGCCGACTCCAGCACCTCGTCTCCTGTTGGCTGTCCGTCCGACGCCAGCTCCCCGTGTCTTTTCGGCATACCGGCCGACTCCAGCACCTTGTCTCCTGTTGGCTGTCCGTCCGACGCCAGCTCCCCGGGTTCTGTTGGCGAACCAACCCACTCAAGTGTCGTTGGAGGTCCCGCAGACTGCCCCGCTGCCGAGGGTCCTGCCAACCCCATGTCCTGTGCCAATGGAGGTCCCGCAGACTACTCTTCTGCCGGGGGTCCTGCCAACTCCATGTCTTGTCAAGTTGGAGGTCCCGCAGACTGCTCTTCTGCCGAGGGTCCTGCCAACCCCATGTCCTGTGCCGTTGGAGGTCTCGCAGACTACTCTTCTGCCGAGGTTCCTGCCAACTCCATGTCTTTTCACGTTGGAGGTCCCGCAGACTACTCTTCTGCCGGGGGTACTGCCAACCCCATGTCCTGAGCCGTTGGAGGTCCCGCAGACTGCTCTTCTGCCGGGCGTCCTGCCAACCCCATGTCCTGTGCCGTTGGAGGTCCCGCAGACTACTCTTCTGCCGGGGGTCCTGCCAACTTCATGTCTGGTCCCGTTGGAGGTCCTGCAGACTACTCTTCTGTCGGGGGTCCTGCCAACCCCATGTCCTGAGCCGTTGGAGGTCCCGCAGACTGCTCTTCTGCCGGGGGTCCTGCCAACTCCATGTCCTGTGCCGTTGGAGGTCCCGCAGACTACTCTTCTGCCGGGGGTCCTGCCAACTCCATGTCTTGTCACGTTGGAGGTCCCGCCAACTACTCTTCCGCTGGGGGTCCTGCCAACTCCATGTCCTGTCGCGTTGGGGATTCCGCCGACTGCTCTCTCTTTTGTTTTTTTGGGACGTCTGGAATCCGTCCCTTGAGGGGGGGGTTATGTCACGATTCTCATGTTATGTCACGTTTATAGTTTTGTAGGTTTGGGTGTTTTTGCTGTTTTCCATGTCATGTTTTTTGCTTTGGGTTATTGTCTGGTCCTTTTCCCTGTGTTTTCCTCTTGTGATTAGTTTCCCTGGTGTGTCTAATTGTCTGATTATGTTCACCTGGGCCCCTGTGTTTTCTCCTCCCTCCTCACCTGTGTCTTGTTGTGTGATTGAGTCTTGTGTGTATTTAAGTTCTGGGTTGTCTGTCTGTCTTGTTCCCTGACTAGTTCTGCGGTGAGTGTTCTGTTTTTGTCATTGTACATATATATCATAGCCTTGAAATAAAGGAAGTTTCAGTTTGTATCTGCATTTGGGTCCTGCTTGTTTCACAAACCGTGACAGCTTCCTAGCTGTGTGTGGGAGCGAAGCTCCCCCAAAGCTCAAGGCCGGAGTGATGTCCTGTTTACGAATAACTTTGTATTCTTTCAGTGTCTGCACCTGACCTTGCTGCTCTGTATTGAAGGCTAAAGACGTCTATTTATTCCAAGTCACAGCCACATAAGCACAATAAGCTTATGATGTAATAATAAGAATCATTTTTCCTAATGTTATATAAAAATAGCCTCCACAATACTACAGTTTAAAAAAGCAGAAATAAAATCTAAACTGACAGAAAATGCTCCGTTTCAGTTTAATACACAGCGTTAAGTTTTAAGCCTACAGAACAGCTTACAGAGAAGAGAGAACATCTGATCCTTTCTACAAAATATGCAATATGCCCTTTTTTTGTATTTTGGTAACATTGTATTCTGCTAGTAATCCCCAATATTTCAGAATGTAACGGTAATCTGATTACGTCTTTTCTATGTAACTATAAGGAAATCCAGTTACCAGTTTGATGTATCCTGAGTATGTTTTCCCATCTCATGTAATCCATTCCATCACTCCCCAAGCCTGCCCCCACACTTCGTGTAATTCATTTTCTACATAAAAGTAGGTAAAGCATTTTTTACACGTATAGGTTGTTCAGACCCCGGCCCCGACCCTGACCCAGAACTGATGGAACCCATCCAGCCGTCTGTCTCCGTTTCACCTCATGGACGATTCGAACGTCTCCAGGAAGATCCCAACTACATCTCCCACTTTACCAGGGCTCCGGGCCATAAAGGCCAGCGAAGAATCCACTGCTTTCTGCTCAGGTGATTCAAGGATTGCTGAAGTAGCAGTTGTAGAACTCAAGTCTTAAATTCCCTTCTGCAGAAACTGTAGGTGATTTTATGACTTGTATGTGTTTCAGTGATCCGCTACAGTAGCATTAGTAATAGCCGGTGTCACCAAATCTACCAACATGGACAATTTATCGTGTTAATACTTTGAGGACATATAGGCCTGAAAGAGTGGACTGGAAGGAATTGTGAGGGAACCGTGTGGAATACTTTACAGTCCTTGCCACCATATTAATGTGACATTTCACATCTCTGTTCTTATTCTGCTTATTGACTGTCAGAAATTCTAATGAATGAAAAATGGTTATGCCATTTTTACCAACAGGTGTAACCAAAACCTGCTTTGTTTTATCCCAGGAAATTGTTATTGTTCCTCATTTCCAGAATTTCCCAAATGTGGATCAATAACATTGTATCTGATCTTATTTACTGCTAAAAAATTACAGTATGATGGCTCAAAACATTTAGGAAGAGTAAGAAATACTGATCTACTTTACAAATACTAGACAAGATTATTGAGAATGTTTAAACCTATTTTCCAGGTCATGCTAGGGCAATGCATCATTATGGAGGCCCTGATTGTAATTATATAATGTGCTCTTCCAACCTTTGTGTAGGCTCCCATGCAAGCTTGGACATCCATCCCAGCTTTAACTCTTAAACTTTAACTCTATTCTCCTGAATCTGTTTCAGCTCCAAAGGCAGGAGTGATATGATGGTATCATAACTATTTGGCTAAATTACCAGCTTTTCAGCTTTTTTCTTGACTGCTATCACCCTAAAGAAAGACAATCTTAGGATACACTTTATGTTCACCAATTAAATGGACATTTTAGTTAATTGATTGACTGCACAGAGAGTCCGAAGAAGGTTATCGTATTAAGTGTCTTGTTTCCAGATGCTGCAAAACTTTCCTAATTTCCTCTGAATCATAATAATGAAATAAATTAGACATACCGGTAGGTACAATGATGATGTTTGATAGGATGAATTATTGAACCTGTTTTTTTTTCATTGATTGGTAAAAAATTGTTTGCAGTTTTACAAATGTTAAATATTGGCCTTTTCCAAATATATAAATGGAAAAGGAAGTGAAACGTGCATGCCGACCTTGGTACCGTAAATCAGGTTAAGTCAATAACATGCATTATTCATTGACCATTGTTCATTTTCGATGAATGTTTAATAAAAAATAAATAACTCAAGGATTCTTAGAGCTTATACTAAACAAACCCCATGCATCCTCTGAGACAAACTAAAATATAAAGTTGACAGCACAATCTCTTTATCTATTTCTGTTTATTCCCTTTTTCATAGGTACTTCCTGGCAGGGGTGGGGCTTTTTGTCCTGGGTCTCCTGATTGGCTGGTTTACACGCACACCTGCCGTTAAACCACCCTCTCCTCCGGCCGACAGCTCGGACCTGCTGGAGGATCTGCTGAAAGGAATCACAGCCGATAAGATAAACGCTCTGCACAGGTATTAAGCACTCGACTCTGTGTTATTTTAAATAAGAAATAGGGACACAAAGTGGAAACAGGATCGTATGACATTGTGCAGATCCATTCACTCAAAAGCCCTTTTTCAACTCAATCTGGTTTGACAGTGAGAGACAGGTTCTGAGTGGTCACAGAAAACTGTTGAATAGGAAACACAGGAACAAAACAAGGCTTAATGTGCTGAATGTGATTAGTTGCAGAATGTATGGATTGTCTAAACCAATTTATCTGTTATCTTTATTGTTCCTGACTGGTGGTGAAGAGAGGGGATAGAATAATTGCAAACAGACTGAGCTATATTTTCTTTTTGATTGAGTGACTAAAACATGTTCACAATACTTATTGTTTTGTGTAATTTTGTTAATTTAAAAAACATATTCATTTGAGAGTTATCTCCAGGTGAATGTTTTTTCTCCTTAAGTCAAGCTTTCAGTAGGTTACCTAAGCATTGCGTGTTGCACTGATGTGCAAGGTAAAAAACAACCACTAGTCCTTGACCTTTGTGTAAAATGTCACAGGGTTAAGGTTAGGAGAATTCAAAAGGACGAAGGAAAATAAAACTGGGCTTCAAGAGAATCCGACTGCACTGACACTATCCAACCTATATATGATACTCCAGTGGATGTTGTAAGTAATTTTGGCATAAGTTGTAAAATGCTTAATAAGTACCGTAAAGTTCATGATACGCATTTCTCAATCACGATTGGCTGTTTCTGTGAACGGCCGAATGTTGTATCATGGTAAATGTTGTAAAGGTATTGTGGGACAGCATTTTCTCCTTTCCTTTCGTAAAGGGAGGTCCAGTGTTTCCTAAGCTAAAGGAGGTTATAAAGGACATTTCAAAGCCCCTTTCCTATCATCTAGAGCAGGGGTCCCCAACCCCGGTCCGCGGACCGGTACCGGGTATGACGTTATTATTGCTCGCAAACAAGCCCAGGGGTCTCCCTGACATTTCAGTTATATCAATATGTGTACAGTGGTCCTAAGTTGTTTTAATTGTATCCTGGTTTTAAACTGTGTTAATATGTTTTGGATGCATATTGTTCTATTATTTGTTCAGGCTGTTACATACTGTTGCCACCTATATTAGGCTATATTATATATTATATTAATATTTGTAAAGTGGTCCTAATTTTTTGTTTTAATTGTATCCTGGTTTTAAACGTTGTTAATATGTTTTGGATGCATATTGGTATTTCTTCAGGCTGTTAAATACAATTAGCCTCTGTTGCCACCTGCTGGTGAGTAAATATTCAAATCAGTTAAAATTGACAACCGGTCCGTGCATTTTTTTAATGTAGGGGAGCAGGGGTGCCCACACCTTTTCAGCTTGGGAACTACTTTTAAAATGACCAAGTCAAAAAGTATCTACCTACATTAAAAATGCTAAACATATATGTATGTATTCATATACTGAGTATGCCTTATGTTGGTGTACCTTGCATAACTGCATGAACCCGTATGGCACAATACAACTCAGTACATCTTTGGTCATGACGTACATTTTATACGCTTTCTTTAGTAGAATTGTATAAATTGGAAGAGTAACTAGGTAATCAGCCCTGCAGGTGATTTGCAGCTGGCGCGGTTGACCACACATGCATGGTGAACTGCGTGTTAGAAAATATGAAATCTCAGACTGGCTTACCTGTACGTTAATCAAGTGGCAAATGCCATAGTAAGGATGGATGATATGGCTAACACAAATCAGCATCTCTTGGATTAAAAAAATAAATAATAAAACTCAAATGCGAATGTGCAAACGGAGGGGTAATGTGTAGGGCAGTGCTTATCAAAGTGTGGTCCGCGGACCACTGGTGGTCCGTGAGCGCCCCCTAGTGGTCCGTGAGTATATTGGTAAAATTTCACATTTGAAATAAATAAATACATTTAAGTTTTCCGTACTCTCGCGGGAATATCTCCGCAATGGAGTGAGCTTAAGTTTCACTTTCGATTGCATGATATAGCCCAACGCAACACATGTTGCCATTTGTTTGTACCATTTTCATTTTTTTATTGGTTAAGTGGTCCTTGGTATGAAAAAGTTTGAGAAACACTGGTGTAGGGGGTATGGTGTAGGGGGGCAGTTTGGAATTGGGCCTAAATGAAGTTGCCAGAGAGAAGGCTACTTTTTAGGGCAAAACCACGTCCAGTTTTTACACCAAATGAAATCTTCATTGAGTTTATTATAAACATGACTACTTAAACTCTTTATAAAACTACAACTTCTGTAGAAAACAACTCAACAAATGACACGTTCTTTGACTATTCAAACTTGCTTCCATTCTTACCTCATTATGCGTTGTTCATAGCTGAAATATGCTTGGTACTGTATGTTGCTTTTTCAAAGTCTATGTAGCATTTGCAGGAGTTTCTGCTGATGCTGACTCATTTGTATCTTGATTTTTCTGAGCTGTTAATGTAAATCCAGCAAAGAACGTTTCACTATTGCTTTTTATTATGTTAAGAGATGTGCAGCATAGAAAATGTAACGAAAAAGTGACAGGAAGAAGCTAAAGTATGGTATGTCTTGTTGTTCCGAAGTGGCTTGCATGGATAATAGCACCATTATTTGAGCTCCTCCTCTGTTCATTTGAAAAGCCTTATTCATGTCTTTAATTTGAATAAACAAAACCGAAAACTTTAAACAACAAAAGTGTTTTTAGAATCTTCTTTTGGAGAAGTCACTAGTGCACAGAAAAAGAACAACACCGTTTTGAAGATAATAGTATTTTAGTACCACAGCACCTTAGCCATAATTTGGAGCAGAAAGAAATTAAAGGTTTATGGAAATGACCACAAAGTGTTTTTCACAACAAAAGCTTTTTTAACAAAGTGGTCATGGATACTTGCTCCTGTTCTAAACAGCTCTCTGGAGTTAAGAAGTGTTACATATATTTAAATAATGTAAGAAAACACAATATGAATACAAGAACATGGCCCAGTCGAAAGCCTTAAAGTAAAAAACAGTTTATTTTACTTCAGCTTATGTTCTCTAGATGCTTACTCTTTGTCAGGATTAATGTGAAAAAACTGTAGTTTCTTCTGGAACTTGGAGACTTCCAGGTGAACTCTTTGTGGGACTTAATACAAAAAAAGGAGAAAATGTTGTGCACCAAATCTACATGACCTTAAAACAGATTAAGAAGCTGAAAAGTGGGTTGAACGTAGGGGGGTGCGGTCGCTAGGACACACCTTGGAAAAGTCAATTGAAATGTTTGTGTTTTAATTTGAGCTGCTTCAGACACTAATCAGTGAGGTGGAGCTGTGGTCCATCCCCACCTTCTTTTTACAGCACCACTTCTCCCAGAGAGTCCTCACCACTCAAACAGCTTGTTTCCTCAGACGAAGCGGAGCTACAGTGGCCTTCACAAGTTATATTTGCTATTCTTAAAAAATATGTTTTTGGCAACACACTATCACTCCCTAAACGTCCAGGAGCAACGCCTTGGTCAGGGTGACTGTGGCGTGCAGTTGGGACGCACCGAGGCTCCTTTAGCTTCATAAACGGACGCAAAGAGCTTTCAACTGATTGTAATGTATTCCCATCGGCGGCAGTATTTGACGCTCAGGGAAGCACCGCACCCGTTTATGTCGGCAGCTCTTAAAGGCAATGTGAGCGTCCATTCCCATTGGATAGCGGAGAATTGTACACCCGGAAATAAGTATTCTCCTTACTGTCGATTTATTTGACAGTGATATCTCCACTACTCATCAACTCAAAAACACCAGATTACCTTTGTTAATTAAACGACATTGATAGGTTTAAATTGTGTACAATGCTTTTGTGTTTTTCCCCTTCAATTCTGAGAAACAACTTGTTTTCTCTGAAATGTGGAGCGCCAAAGAGACTGCACTACCCACAATCCCCAGCTATTGTTGTGACGATGCCTGTCCACTTTGCGACAAACCTTGTAGTAAGTCAACAAGCTCTGTGATTGGATGAAACATAAATTCAACCCTGTCTCCTAAAAATTACGTTCCCACAGAACTACACTGCATTCTCAATTACGTTTAGCAAGAAACATATTTTCTCCCACGTTACGTTTGTTATGAACGTATCTCAAATACGTTTATTTTCTACATATCTTCTAGAAACACATTTTCTCTCATGTTACGTTTGTTATGAATGTATCTTCAGAGGTGGCAGTAAGTCCGACATGTACAAGTCATGACCAAGTCTCAAGTCTTGACCTACAAGTATCAAGCAAGTCCCAAGTCACTGTGGTGAGAGTCAAGCAAGTCAAGTCAAGTCATTGCTCAGGTCAAGCAAGTCAAGTCAAGTCATACAAAATTCTGATGAATAAGCCCAGTTTCCGCATTTAAATCGGTTAAAAGACAGTGGTTATGAAAATGGATTCAACCCACACTATGATCTTCATTGCATACATAGTTAATAATTTGAAATCGAATTTAGACCGATGACAATCATATTAGATTCATATTAACCCTAGAACTGCAGACAATGTAGCTAGGACTCAAAAAGTCTGTTCAAAAAGGCAGAATTCCAGGTAAGAAAATCATACATGGCATTTGCCATTGCACATATTTAATTTACAGTTCTGTTAACACTAGAACCGCCAACAGCGTCAGCACCTCCATATATATCATTTTCAAATCTTTTCATTTGTTCCTCTTCATAATTTCATTATAAACGAAGTAGGACGATTTAAAACTCACTTAATTGGTTTAATTTAGAAATTGCTTCAGTTTATCATCATAACAGATCAAAAAGTTCAGATTCATTGTACAATAAATCAAGGAATGATTCTACAAACAAAAACATCATTAAAACAGTTAAACAAACTACTAAAAGTAGATGAACTACATTATTCAAAAGTTTAAACTAACTTCTGATAATAACAGGGGAAATAAACGAGGCATCTCTTTTCCTCTCTCTCTCTCTCTCTCTCTCTCTCTCTCTCCTGACAGCCCGTCAGTATCAGGGTTAGTCAAAATGAATCCCTTGGCGGTTCTAGTGTTCATTTACCGTTTTTTCTTCTCTTTGCAATGCTTAATCGATTTGAAACCAAGTCTAACATTAGCTTCAACTTAACGTTAGCTTTCTAGCTAACAACACATTCACGCACCTTTTTCTGTGGGTTTTTTTGTAGTGACGAATGAAGTTGGATGTTGTGGTGGTCCTGTCTCTGATCTTTATGCTGCAGAACCTGCATACCGCTGTTCTTTTCTTATTAGCGTTATCGACAACATAATCCTTGAATCCAAACTTGACTACTTGTGGAGTAACGCTAGCCGCTGCCATGTTAACACTCCTGCCGTCTAGTGGGTTGCCAGGTTTGCGCGCACGGCGCTATAATCACCCAATCACGTTTCGAAAAAACTAAATGTAATATCTCAATACAAAAACAAACGCAAACATTTGATTTTAAAAACTCAAGTCCTTTCAAGTCAGCTGTCTCAAGCTTAAGTCAAGTCAAAGTCAAGTCAAGTCTTTTATCAATGTTAGTCAAGCAAGCCTCGAGTTAAAAAAATATGCGACGCGAGTCTACATCTCTTTGTCATTTATTGTCTTGCTTATAATAATGATAAAAGTCATTTATAAATATCATTTTAGAGGACACATTTGAAATCAGTAGGCGAGGCTGTAATTTCGCCAGCTGTTACTCTCATGAGCGAGGCAGAAAATAATAGTTATAATATGCCAAAAAGCTGCCCTGTCGTTTATTGCACCTCAAACATTAAAACAAATCCAGAGTTACGTGTTTCTGTACTTCCTCTAAGAAGAAAGGACAGTAAAATAAGAACTCTGTGGCTTCAGGCTTGATCGCCATTCAAATGACAGCGTTGGTTTCCCCAAAAGTGGGCGGGGCTGTAAAGTGACGTAGATTTTACTCTCATCTATTATTCAAAACCATTCTATTTATTCTAAAGTAAATTACATTTAGCAATTTGTTTTTGCATGTTTAACTGGGAATGTTTTCATGTTCGCTGATTGGATGTTTTAGCCGCAATGCACATTGGGATGTGGTGTTATATGATATCCGAAAAAAATTCAGAGTTTAGGATGGCCGAAGACACTACACTACCCATAATCCCCAGCTATCGTTTGGGACTACAGTCCCGTTGACAAACCCTGTGATTAATCTTCAAGCTCTGGGATTGGATGTTGGAGTGGCCGAGCGTCAAGCTCTTTGAAATGGAACGAAACCACGGCAGACTATTCAAAACTCTACTCGAACATCCCCCCAGAACTACACATGCTGGCTATTGTGTTTCGCAACATGTTCTCTATTGCACGTCTCTACTGGGAATTGTAGTTCTAAATGACGTTTTCGGTTTTCCCAAAATTAGAAGTTGACAGTATTAAACTGTGTACAGCCCTGGAGGTTTAAGCGATAGGAAACACATTAGTGTGTACACATTTAAAACATGTAATTACTAAATGGGTGAAAATCGCTTTTATCCATAATGGGCAGCATTAATATATACCCACATGACAGCTCATTGTTACTTTGTAATTCTACTCCACTACAATTCAGAGGTTAACCTGGAATTTTTACTCCACTACATTTATTTTAGTTACTTTGCTGATTCTGATTAATGATTTGAAATATAAACAACCCTTAAGTAGTTGGTGCTTGAGAAGAATAAACATTTATCTGCAGATTTCTATAAAGTATATTCATTAATCGTTATTCTCTACTAACAGTTAATTGAAAACTGTTAATTGCTATTTTGCACATCCCTTTCAAGATTTCAAGATTTTCTAAGGTTTATTGACATATCATATACACAACTACGGTGTAGTTATGCAATGAATGAACAACTTAAACATTATTCAACAAAAATAATTCAATAACATGCTTTAACCACTAGGCGGTGCACACAAGGTACACACAGCATACTAATAATAACTTTGTATTATTAGTGTAGGACACTTATGTATGTATAACATCTGAAGATATGCAGTTGTATTCATGTTTTTACATAATTTTACAGGATAGTGCTATACTATTTATTATGTTTTACTTCTACACATTAATATCTGATTTGTAAAACTTCACGGACAGAACCTTGGCACACTGCCACTCCAACATCCAAATCCCAGAGCTTGAAGATTAATCACGGGGTTTGTGCAAAGCGGACAGGCGTCATCACAACAATAGCTAAGGATTGTGGGTAGTGTAGTCTCTTTGGCGCTCCACATTTCCGAGAAAACAAGTTGTTTCTCAGAATTGAAGGGGAAAAACACAAAAGCATTGTGCACAATTTAAACCTATTAATGTCGTTTAATTAACAAAGGTAATCTGGTGTAAAATAAAAATGATCAGTTAGATGAGTTTCTTCCCGTTACATGGATATAAAACATTTATAGTTTATTAAATGAACATGCCCTCAGACACTGTTTCCTGCTAAATGTTGCGAGCGGGCCCCGGTACCAGGGTCTCTCGGGCTTAACAGTCCTATTTTGTTGTACTTTTATGATAATTAACAGAATTATTTCCAATTCATGCTATTTTTTTACTTTTCTTTTACTACTCCACTACATTTTGGAGGAAAATAATATACTTTTACTCCACTGTATTAAATTACGCTCAAAGTTACTAGATACTTTTGACATTGAAAAACACATGACAGATTTATTAAATATCGGTACTGTACCCATTGTATTAAAAAATAAAATCTAAACTTTGCTAAACATTGTCAAACTACAACATTTAAAAGTTCTTATATGCTGCATTTGTAAGTGATAAAAACATAATCATATAATATACTTGACAAAAAAGACCAGGACAGAAGATAATCTAACATAAACCCCAGACTTTCATCAGGTGGTTTGTGAAAAGCCCATGCTGTACAGTGTGTCTCCTGCAGCTCTGACAGCTCTAACGCTGTCCCAGAATCTTTCTGTTTACAGGAGCTCATTTACTATCAAGTCACTGCAGCTAATTTCCCTGATTACTTCCTCTTCTCATTAAAGCAGTGTTAATCAGATAACTCAGCTGCTTTAGTGACTGATTGCAGTGACGCTGTGAAAGCGCAAGCACTTTTCCACATCATCCATTTGTCGATGAACTTGCATGACCACCAGTGGCGGCCGGCTCCCTTTTTCCAAACGAGAGTGCAGCAACCATTTAATACCATAAATATAGGCTTGGTTGGAACCAACCACAGTGCATTAGCAATTTACCTCAATAAATCTAATTAGCATTCAGTTCACAAGAACCAAGCAACTAAACTCAATATTGGCGAACTAACATATGATCAATAAACATTTTCACAAAGCCGTGTATTTTCCTTTTAACGGTCCAGCATGCTGCAGTGAAAACTGAGAAAATATTGGTTGATTCCAGTTTTAATTCAGATCAATAAAAAAAAAAATGACAAAAAACACTTCCAGTTTTAGCTTAGTTTTTTGCAAATGTAGATTTATAAAATTGAAAATTGAAAAATTACTTAAACTTACCAAACTATTGTTCAGAAATCACCTAAAGATGAGATAGGCAACGTGTTTTTGCATCATTGGGCAGTACTAAGCTCTCAACATTGTGGAATTACTGAAAACTACACATCTGCACCTCCTAATGGCTTCATCTAACAGGTGACAGAAGTATTATACAAATGCAACTACCTACACAAAGAAACCCCAAAAAAGGAATACAGACCTATCGAAAAGACCATTGGTTAATATGGGAAAATCTTTTCAGAGATGTTAAAGAAGGTCACTTTTACTTTTTGAGTTGCTTTATGGTGATGCCTAGCGTTTAGCAGCAGCAACATATTTTTGCCAGCATCACAAAGGGCTTAACAGGCTTTTACAGATTATGTTTGAAATTCATTAATGGTACATAACTGTATGAAATGCATCCTGTTTTTTCGAACGTATTAATTGATGATTGAGTGTTTTTCCAGAGGCAGCATATGTTTGTTTTTTTATCTTCTTGAGCAGCTATTTCTGTTTAACTATTATGCTCTGTGATTTGTTTCTGTAGCTGTTTTTCGGCTTTCTTTAGGATGTGTTTTATTGATGCAACATTGGTCAAATCCCAGTCAAAATGTCCCACAACATTGGACAATAAAGTGTTAATCTTGAATCTTGGCTTGCAAGGGACAAGATATATAGAGTTTACTGGCCAAATTAAACTTTCTAAATGCCAGCAAGGTTTTTTAAATAACACTATCTACTACTTGCTTACAGTGACATTCAGTGGCAGTGTACATTTCTTTATTCTCTAAGGTTATATTAACCTTGGAATGGCATTGTATGTGTTAACAAGCATGCAGATATGTATTGCTGCGTTCTTGTCCCTTGTGCCTGAATGTGTGAGTTGGAAAAAACAGCCCTTGTCAAAACAACACTGTGAAAATATGACAGCCATATCAATAACACTGTGTTGGTGTTCCCGATTACATCAGAATGTGAATAGCAATATTATGCTGAAGAGATTAATACAAATCCACCGCATATTAAGTTAGACAGCAGCCAAACGGACACATTATGCAATTTGCAGCAGTTACATGTAAATTATTCCCAGTGATGGTGTTGAAATATAGGGGAGGCATATTTTATTCTCATGGAAATTTCTCGCTGATATTAAGGGATTGTGATAGAGGGAAGAGTGGGGGGGGACAAAGAGGAGGCATTTACTGGGAGAGTGGAATTTAGAGAAACAAATGAAGATGGAAAGGGTCAGCAGTCGTCAAAGAAGGAATTCAAACAAAGAGAAAGGATGAGGGCATCTGAGGCCATGATGCAAGCATGTAATTTTCTGGTAATTTGTTATTTCCAACCCATAATTATTATGTCTATTAAATACATAGTTGAGTTTTCCCTAAAAGTGACATATTTTGTACTGAAACATTAGTCACATTTTTGGACTTCCTAAACTCGTTTCAAAATCCACAACATTTTTTGTTTTTTCATTGGTTGATGAAGTTTGCTCAGTTGCAAATATTAATTTCCTTGCCAGTGAAGATCCATCTACTAATAAAGAAGCATACAACTATTTTCAAGGTCAACAGTAATGTTGGTTGAATTATTTGTAAAATGTTTCAAACAGATATCGAAAAATATATTTAGATCCTTATGCTTACATGTTAAAGTGTGAGCTGCACAGGAGCAGATTATTTCTCCAAATCCGCATACAAATGATGCATTCAGGGGCATTATTTAGTGTAGATCACCTGCATTTTGGCGGGGCTTAAATCCCAACACACAATCCCTGTAGTTAATCTCTTAAAAAGTGGAAAATATACTTAGGCACGCCTTTATGTTGCCTAGTATTAATCTTTTCTATAGTAATTATCATATTTTAAAGGAAATTACGCATATTATACACATATTTAAACTATTTTAGTATTCACCTACAGATCTACCCAAATTAGATTTAAATCGTTTAAGCATGCTGAATTACCTAAAACTGATTCATAACTCTATCAGTCTGTTTATTTTACTCTGATCATGACTGAGGGTGCATTCACACCTAAAAGTCAGTTTTCTGGTGCGCACTGTTTCATTTTTCAGAAGGTTCGGTTTGCGTTCACACGGGCAAAAACTCACAACGCAAACGGACTATAAACTTTAAACACAAGTCATGTACACGGAAATACTGTTCAACCATTGGTCAGACATTAAGGGGGTAAAAACGCAAATCCTGGCAATTTCTAACGGAGCCTCCGGCATGGAGCATCGGCAGGTTATTCTCATGCTGCTGTTAATCTGGAGAGCAACAAACTCTAGCGGCCCGCGCATATGATTATCATCAAACAACGTCCGTTAAAAAATATTATAACAAATAATGAGAGATGTTCTGCAGTAAGGAGGGGCGTTTCACCGACGACAGGTTTTCTTACTTTTATGTAGCTGACGAATAATTTTTACTTTACACAACACTGTTCAACACTTCATTCTGCTTCACTCTTTAACTAAACAACCGTGGATGTCTTGAAAGACTCTTTCGCTAAAGATTTTGAAGATATCTGCCTTCTTGTGACACGTAAATACTACGCTTCCTATGTTTTGGTGCGGACTGCGTTCACACCAGCAATGAACGGCTCCGGAGTTTGCAAGCAAGCGCTCCGAGACCACCAATTTTAGTGGACCAGAGTCCGGTTGTTTAGTTCACTTCAGAGGTCTCGGATTGTGTTCACTCCAACCCAAATGAACCGCACCAAGCGGCTAAACGCACCAGGGTTCAATTCAGCCGGACTATACAACGCAGGTGTGTACGCACCGTCAAAGCCTGTTCTGCATTAAAACCACCCAGTCCCTATCATGCTTTTTGGGGTTTTCCCCTTCATTTACAGTGTTCTATAGGTATTAGTGCATGTCAATGGTCTGCAAAGGCTAAAATCCCAAAGTTCCCTCCAGAAGGAGTTTCTCTCCCACACTTCCCGTAACATGGTGATGTCACTATGTTAAATTCGTGCTTGGCTTGTGCTCCAACACATTGTACGTCATATACTAAGGGTTGAGATATTTATTTTTAAAAACTCTTGTTTACATAAATGCCACGTAAATCCAGTGCGCAACAGCGCATTGCGCAACACTTTATTCGCTGTCCTCCACGATAACGTCCACCTTTCCATATTTTTGGTTTGCGTTGAGGAACACCAACGCATCAACATGTGAGGGAAGGAGGCTTGACCGCTTTCGGGTGACAGTGTTGCCTGCCAGGGAAAAAACCCTCTCACTCGGGGTGCTTGTGGCTGGAATAGCCAGTTAGCTCCTCGAAAGCGGGGGAAGCGGTGCACGTTTTCTGCCCACCACTCCAGTGGGTTATCCATTATGGGGATATGCGGTGTCCGCTGGCAGTAACCCCGTAGCTCATCATCCGCATCACTGTTGACCCGTGTTTTCTTGCTGCTCGTCTGCCTCTGTTCAGTGCTGACGCCGGTCCGTTGCTCACTGGTGCTAGCATTACTGCTAGTGCTAGCTGTCGGCAGCGGGTGTTTCATCTTCAGATGGTTGCGCATAGAAGATGCATTTGTATTGTACAGCTGTACACAACTGACACTTCACTGTGGAGTTGGTTACATCTTCGTTGAAGTACTGCCATACATAAGCAGGGCTCTCAAGTTCAGAGTCAGATTTTGGCAGCGGTGTTTGGTACTCCAACTTCTGGCTCCCCTCAAAGCTCCCATGAAGCCCTCTGTACTGCGGATGTCAACGGGGGGGGGGGGGTGCTAGGGGGGGGGGGGGGGGGGGTGCTAGTGGAGTGCCGCGTCTCAAGCAAGCCTAGTTTGTTTACAAAATGGGGTGTACCCTGGAAAGAGATCTCTGCGTGAGAAATACAAGGTGTGGATGTGTGAATGGAGTGAAATGCGTGTGTCTCACGCCAAATGCGTGAGACTTGAGTGCTCTGCATAAGAATGTCGGACGTGTTTTGGAGCATTTTGCAGCACCTCGTTTACCTCCATTTTTTCCACGTCTATTTAACTAGGGCCTACAGCACCGACTAGTGGTAAAGGTAGTCGAGTAGTTGGTGAAACCCCTAGTAGGGACACAAAATACAAATATGAACCTGAAAATGAGCTTAATAGGGTGCCTTCAACAAAACATTTCTACAACAATAATGTAAGAAAATGAGATTGGCTGGAAAAAGGTCACGCTCTTAGAATATTTTCCTATCTTAATCATAATTAGAATAGCACACTATAACCAATTAGTAATTATAAGCTTCGCAACATGGTCAAATTATAGTTCATTATCCCGATTTTACGATCTTACATTGTACTGTTTCCTCGCATGAACTGTATATGTGTCTCCAGACAATCCAAAAAACAATGTGTATGTGCGAGGAAAAGCTCTAAAAAATGCCTTCCAACGGCTAAAATGACCCGCGCTGGGGCTTTAAGTCATTTTCACCCAAATGTTGAAAACATGTTAGTGCATCTATCTCTTTAAGTCTCATAAGTATATGTTTACTCCCAGTGTTACTTGTAAATGCAACTAGGTCAGTCCTTCTCTTTCAGTGGAATGCTAATTAAATAAGGAATAAATCATCTGAGGGCGACAAGTCAAATTTCATGGTAGGACTGGCCATCTGCATAGTGTGAAATATGGCTTGTGCATTCCAGCTTGAACAGTGGAAAAAGAGCAAGCAACAGCAGGAATAAATAAGAGACTGAGAGAGAGTGTTGATGGGGTTTCTGCTGAGCAAGCATGGTTACTGCTCAACGCTGGGTCTCATTACGAGGAAACACACTCCGGTTACAACACAGGGGATCAGCTGTATGTGTATACAGTATTAGGGTGTTTCTATGGGTTTATGAGGTCAATTTATCTGCTTTTGTGATGACTGGAGTTGATTTACAATTTCTGTTTGAATCAATATGAATGAAAGAGGTTTACAGTAACACTTTAACTTAGAGGAGAATCCTCTCATACTTTTTTTACTTCTCTTTCTCAGTCTCTGCACACAAAACTTAATCTGCTTTTAAAGTCGTTGTCAATCAGTCTCAGATTAAACGTGAAGTTTCACCACATTTTAATTGTACAAAATTGTCAAAGCCACAGTGCTTTTACACAACATCAATGACCTTGATTTTAAAGTCATTCAAAACATTTTCACCTTACACAGCCTGCATTTTTAATGGGAATAGGTTAATGACTGTTACAAAACTTTGTGAAAAGCATACTTTTTTAAGAGCTTAATTATTGATGATAGACTGTTTTCAAGTGGCAGGATTGGTTATAGTTGGATACATTTTGTTTAGATCTTTTCAATCAATTAAGATAAAAGATATTTAAAAAATTGGGTCACAGCAACATGTTAACTGCCATTACACATACATTTAAAAATATATATATCTTAAAAATACATTAATTAGTTATAATGCTCTAATGTATAATAGACTAAACTACAAATAAAATATTTGTAAAATGATATATATATATACAGACGTACTATTTTTGTAATGTTTAAAACAATTTGTAATGGTTAAAACATCATTATTATCAGTTGGTAGAGATGATGGAGTGATTGAAGACTCTTAAGATTGCAACAACATTGATGTGTTTGCAATTGATTCATGTCACCATATGTTCCACATGTTAGTTACCTCCTAACATAAACCCATTAATATGCTACTCCAGTGATTCAGTTGCAATGAAGCAAAAACAAGTAAAGAAACATATGCATTTGTAACAGATTCATGGACTATACTGCAGAAATGGAGAGTTTCAGTGGAGTCCAGAAACACTTCATGGGGTTAAATCATAAAGACCAGCTCCCTTTTCATTTTTTCTCATTTTCTGTCTTTATTGAACACCTCAGCACATCATTTGGTGTTAAATAACACCTCTTCCCCTTCATCAGTGCCCAAAAGTAGATTGTCATCAGCCAATCTGAGTTCAATCCCCATTATCCCTCATTAGGAAACATGTTGCAGTGTTAAGAATTATTCTCTCCACAGGCGGCTCAGGGCTGACATCACTGTGGGTGGACATGTCATCAGTGCTGGTATTGATGTGTTACCCCTCGATCCCACCGGGTCCGTCTGCGGCGCGTTACGGCTGCGCCACGGTTTTGATCCGGCCTCCTCCGGCGTCATACCCTACCGGGCGCGTTTCAGAAGCGGAGCGTCTTTGGGCATATTTCCTGGACAGGCTACTTTGTACAGACAAAGTTAATAATAACTGTAATATCCCAGTTATTAACAACTGTATTTTAGTGGTAAAAAAATGCATTCATCATCCTAATTATTCTATATATATATATAATGTACACAGTGCCTGTAAACCGGAGGAGAACGCTGGCATTTCTCCTCCTACTTGAAAGACTACGGAGGGATAGGGTCTGCAAAATGAGTTTGTGTGTGTGTATATATATATATATATATATATATATATATATATATATATATATATATATATGCTATATGCTGTGAACGTTCCACTTCCTGCCTGCCCGACCTTAGGTTACAGCTGCGACGCATCAAAAATAGGATTCATCCTAATTTTAGAGGAGCCCTGCGCCGAGGCGCTTCTGGGACGCTTCTGGGACGCTTCTGAGCCGTAACACGCCGTGTGTGGTGCAAGAGCACCCATTGACTAGAGTGGCCGCGATCGCGGTGAGCACTGCGGTGCACCGCGGCAACGCTTCTGCCCATTCACTTTGAATGGGGTGACGTCACGATTCGCCGAACTGCATTGTGGGAGCAAAGCGTAGTTTCTCTCGCGGTGCTCGCTGCAAAAGTAGAGCAATGTTCTACTTTTGCGGCCTCGACGGAGGCGTCAGCCAATCGAATCATATGCCAGTACAAGCTCTAGCCAATCAAACCGCGTGATTGTGTGTCTGGGGCGGGAGATTCACATAAGAGATTCATTTCGTGGCATCTGCAGGCAGTGGCAAGTACTTCCGGCATATGCCACCGATGCCACAACTTGCCGAGGCATCTGCCGCTGCTCAACGGGAGTTGCCACAAGATGCCAGAGTAAGGGAAAGTTTACGGTAGCTGCCACTCGCCTTCTGTGGCAAATGCTGCTATTTAAACCCGTATTTATGGTGTAAAATGTTGCTGTTTAGGCATGACTTTATCGAACTGATCTGTAAACAGGACTGATGTGCGATCTCTATTTTTCAAAAAGATTACATTTTCATTTATATTCAATTTTACTTGGAGCATGGTTTGCTAAAATAAACAAACGTGCTATATTTATGATGAAATATTGGCGAGTGAGGGTTGCAACGCCCTTGACAATTGTCGCTTCTTGAGGGGAGTTTCCACTGCTTGCTACGATAAACCAGGTGTATTATGACTAGTAAAGACAAATAATTAACAAATAAATATCTGTATTGACACAGCAACGTGTACACTGGTGTTATTAGACTTGGCTACAGACTTAGGGCAGATGTAACTGATTGCAGTTGCCACTGCTAGTGAGATGCTAAGGTTTACTTTATAAATTAGGCAAAGGACAGTTATATTTGCCCCATGCCTTCAGCAGCAGCAGGCCATTCACTTTGATTTTATCCCGTTATGAAATGTCATCATTTCGACAATAAAGAAATGCTACATAAACGTTATCTTGCACGTTTTATCGAACCATCTCCGTTTCTAACTTTCAATATATTTAAAAAGAGATCTCTCTCTCATCTGCGTGCGGGGGCGGGGCATCACAGACATGCTGCTGCGCTGTGCACACATTTCTGCCGGTAATGAATATTACATTTTGTGAGGAAACTTTTCCACCAATAATTCCAATAAGTATTCCAAAATGTATTCACTTCAGGTTTACGAAATTAACTGTAATAAGATTAGTTGTTTTTGAAATGTAACGCGAGCTGAATACAGTTACGCTACTTGATTTATGTATTCTGATTACGTAACGCCGTTACATGTATTCCGTTACAACCCAACCCTGTGTACAGATCAGTTAGATAAAGTCATGCCTAAACAGCGACATTTTATACAATAAATACGGGTTTAAATAGCAGCATTTGCCACGGAAGGCGAGTGGCAGCTACAGTAAACCTTCTCTTACTCTGGCATCTTGTGGCAACTTCCGTTGAGCAGCGGCAGATGCCTCGGCAAGTTGTGGCATCTGTGGCATATGCCGGAAGTACTTGCCACAGATACCACAGAGTAGCGGACTCTGTGGCAGTTGCCGGAAGTACTTGCCACTGCCTGCAGATGCCACGAAATGCGCTTGCTGTCTCTCGAGATTCATGTGATTGGTTGTTGCAGGGCTGCCAACACTCACGCATTGAGCGTGAGGGTCAAGCAATTAATCCATATCTCACGCACTCACGCCACACATGCCTTTCCTCACGCTAAGTTTTCGTCCAAAAAGAAATGTATATAAAAATAAAGTGAAGGAACAGCAAACCGAGCGATCTACGAAATGAGACGGTCTTCGAAGACCGTCTCATTTCGCCAGATCTGGCTTAGTTCAGTAAAGTTGGAACGATATTGGGAGATTCGGATTTCACGGATCAATAACTCATGAACAAAACGTTATTCAGACACAAATGACGTCTCCTAAGTACCGTGGTAAGGTTGACAACGAACTACAATCACATTTTGATCAAAAAAAGCCAATACGCGCCGTGCCCGAGCTGGACACATTACATTGGTCTCTATCCGCAGCCGGAGAAGAAACGAGTGCTCAGGGTCTGCAAAGTGCAACTCCAAAAAAAGAAAATATAATATTCAATCACTATTATACAGCTTATTACTACCAAACTCACTACACACATCAATAGTCTCCTGTGTGTCATACTACAGCAAGGAGTTTGGAAGAATATACTTTTTAATAATTTTGGGGAATATTTATAATGTCAAATCTTCAATAAATATGGCATCATCTTCAATAACTTTACTATTATACAGTATATTTCTACCAAACTCACTATTTACATTGTTGTTGTTAGCATCTGGTTAGCTAGCTGCGCTAACGGATATTAGAAGCTGTTTTTAAAACAAGGAGAGGGAGAGCTCTGTCCTGTCAGACTGAGAGATAACTACAGCTCAGTGAGGTAAGGGACTCTGTTTAGATAGTTCACTTTAGTCTAGTTATCTCAAGTGGGTCTCAAACGTTTTGGTCACAATTCATGAGAATAAAGGAAAAACAGTTATGAAATACTATATGACAGTAAAACAAGAATACAGTTTGAAAGGGGAGTGATTTGTAAAATTTCCATAAAGAAAAATAAAATCTGTTTACAGTTCTGTTTCATATGGGTGTTGAGAGATGTATCCATAGATCTCTTAATGTTGCTCTCAAAGTGCACCAGGTTGATGCATTTAACTTCAATATTTAAAAAAAATTATTCCCGGGGGAGCATGCCCTAGATGAGGTGAGGACCCCCCACTTATAAAATAGCACTTTATCTCTGCTTACACCTATATGCCATTGTATATGCTGTGAGCTGATTATCGAGCCTTCATTGTAAGAGTCGTGGGTACACTGCATATGTGCGTATTCCACTGTAGCGCTAATTAATGGGAAACCCTAGTTTGTACATGTTCAATACATTTGTAACACTGTACACATGTACGTTTCTTTTTTTCGGTTCACCAAAAGGTACTCGAAAGGAGGGTCAGGCCGATTGTCGAACCTCAGATTGAGGAGGAACAATGCGGATTCCGTCCTGGTCGTGGAACGATGGATCAGCTTTTTACTCTCGCAAGGATCCTGGAGGGGGCCTGGGAGTACGCTCATCCAGTCTACATGTGTTTTGTAGACTTGGAGAAGGCGTATGACCGGGTTCCCAGGGAGTCACTGTGGGAGGTGCTGCGGGAGTATGGGGTGAGGGGGTTTCTACTCAGGGCCAGCCAATCTCTGTACTCCCAAAGCGAGAGCTGTGTCCGGGTCCTCGGCAGTAAGTCGGACCCATTTCAGGTGAGGGTTGGCCTCCGCCAGGGCTGCGCTTTGTCACCAATCCTGTTTGTAATATACATGGATCGGATTTCGAGGCGTAGTCGTGGGGGAGGGGGTCTGCAGTTCGGTGGACTAAGGATTTCACCACTGCTTTTTGCAGATGATGTGGTTCTGATGGCTTCATCGGTCTGCGACCTTCAGCACTCACTGGATCGGTTCGCAACCGAGTGTGAAGCGGCTGGGATGAGGATCAGCACCTCCAAATCTGAGGCCATGGTTCTCAGCAGGAAACCGATGGACTGTCCACTCCAAGTAGGGAATGAGTCCTTACCCCAAGTGAAGGAGTTCAAGTATCTCGGGGTCTTGTTCTCGAGTGAGGGAACAATGGAGCGTGAGATGGGTCGGAGAATCGGAGCAGCGGGAGCGGTACTGCAGTCTCTTTACCGCACCGTTGTGATGAAAAGGGAGCTGAGCCAGAAGGCAAAGCTCTCTGTCTACCGGGCCATTTTCGTTCCTACCCTCACCTATGGTCATGAAGGATGGGTCATGACCGAAAGAACGAGATCGCGGGTACAAGCGGCCGAGATGTTTTTTCTCCGCAGGGTGGCTGGTGTCTCCCTTAGGGATAAGGTGAGAAGTTCGGTCATCCGGGAGGGACTCGGAGTTGAACCGCTCCTCCTTCGCGTCGAAAGGAGCCAGTTGAGGTGGTTCGGGCACCTAGTTAGGATGCCATCTGGGCGCCTCCCTAGGGAGGTGTTCCAGGCACGTCCAGCTGGGAAGAGACCAAGGGGTAGACCTAGAACCAGATGGAGGGATTATATCTCTTCTCTGGCCTGGGAGCGCCTTGGGATCCCCCAGTCAGAGCTGGTTGATGTGGCCAGGGAAAAGAAAGTTTGGGGCTCTCTGCTGGAACTGCTACCTCCGCGACCCGACCACAGATAAGCGGGAGAAGATGGATGGATGGATGGATGGTTCACCAAAAAAAATCTCACTCCAAGCTGAACTCAAATGTTGGCAGCCCTGTTGTTGGTCGAGTTTCAGCCCTCCCCCGCCGGCAAGCGACAACGCACGCCGCCGTGTGTAGGGGCCGTAACGCGCGCATAACGTGCTGCAGACGGACCCGGTGGAATCTAGGGGTTTGTGGTAGGTAAACATGGCGGGAATGTAATCACTGACCATGCCATCATCCGTGCTGGTAGAGATGTGGAGACAGAGGGCGGAAACATCATCACCAGGAATTGTCATCCATCATTGAATCTAAAAGGTCCTATCTTGCAAAATGCAATTTTTGATGTCTTTTATACATAAATGTGTCCCCGGTGTGTCCGGGAACTCACAAAGTTTCAGAAAATAAAACCCTTTCCTCTCTTTTCCTCCGTATCTCTAAAAACGGGGCTACAACGATTTGCGTCCATGACGTAATATTGGAAATGCGGACCCACGGCCCTATTATGGGATTAGTTTTGTATAAAGATAAAGCAAAACTATGAATTTAAAAGATAAAAAAACTGAGTCAAGCGAAATAAAATACATTTCAAAAATAAAACTATAAGTTGTAAACAAATCATTTGTGTAATCATGTAAACTATAAGTATTTTTTCTTTGCTTTAACGTAGGTTTTTGTTTGCAGTTCTTGTTTCTTCTTTCTCAATGATCAGACTTTTGCTCTCGCTGCAGCTCTTCTGGTTATCGCTCCCTCATTTTTTGTTTTCGATTTTGACACAAACGTCCCAGGTGGGTGGGACTTTCAGGGGTGCGTCCCCATCGGCTACTCAGTTTTTGAGTGACAGCCCACTACACCACAGATCATGCAGTGCAACTCATGCAGAAAACTCCGGAGTCCACTCGGCCACGTTCGTGTTGGTGTCTCCTCCTGGGGAGTTTTCATGAACGTATCGGACTTATCTTATGGATTGCTGTGTATTACACTTGTGTTGTGTAGTTTATACTTTATTCCAACTTTACATATTTTAATACCTGAACACACTGCTGCTGTTAAATACTTTCCCAATTTGGGATTGATAAAGTGTCTGTCTGTCTATTTATTTATTTTATAGATTAAAAAAACACATCTATGTATTTTCAAGCAAAAGGTGATACACAATATAAACTGTTATTTTTTCAAAGACATGTTACATTTCAAAAGCATATGGCTATGTTTAGGACAAACAATTAAAGACTGCTTTAATTTGACAAATTCTACAATATAAAAGTGGCAGATTTGCTTTATTAAACAGACCAGACCTAGGCTGCATACCAACACAATTAAGAACATGCTCACATCTTACTATGTTGGCCTGAAGAGCTGAAGCATTCATACACAATGGATCAAAACTGTCTCATTCTATATCCTGTGAGAAAATGATATACATTTAGCATTACAAATTCAACATACTATTCCTAGCCTGAGGAAGATATGAATAATCAACAGATTTGAATGGAATCTCTAGCATTTTCATGTAGAATAAAGACAAAAGAGTGATTATACAAATTACATTTATTGAAATACGAACCAGAAGATGAAGTCTCAAATAACGTTTTAAATGTCACACTGAGCTAGTGATAACAACAATGCCAGCGTGGATGAAGATGGTGCAGGTCTTTCGTCATGCCCCCCCTCCGTGCTGTCCCCTCAGAGGAAGTGGGGAAACGGGATAAGACTCTGGACGCCACGCTAAGGTGACCAGATTTTCAAAATGAAAACCGGGGCCATTTTGAGTTTTGCGGTCAAAATATCATTAACATATCCAATTTTCTTCGCTGTTAAAGAAAAAAGGGGGACAATTCTGGTTCAATGTAATTCGAACATTTTAACTGTTGGATACAAACAGAAGGAGGATAGCTCATATGTGAGACTTCAGGTCTTTTATTTTGAAACTGTGCATCAGATTGTCCTGATTCTCTCTGAGTGACTAGATGGGGTCTCCTGCTATCACCCTGAAGTGAAATAAGTATTTGATTGACTTCGAATGACTCTTTGATTATGGACGGTTTCCATTAAATAATAATCAAAATATAGATGGACAATAGATCTAATTTGAGATTTTAAACAGCATACATTTTAAATTGTGCTTCAGAAAGTAATGTTATTTTAGGAGTGTTGTGAGATGGTGTCAACATCAATTGAAATTAGTCACCCAGTGGAAATGTCAGATATGTCTTCATAACTGTATCCTTACATTTTACATTCACTCAGTTATAATGTGGTTGTTATACGTAGTTTGTTTTAAATTATTATTGATCACATTATATAGTACATATTTCTTAATTTAAGATCCAGTATATATGAATATGTTTGGTGTGTTTTTTAGGTATATTTGTTATTGACAGAGTAAACACTTTTATTTTGAAGGCAGTTTTTACAGGCCTCTACCGTAACGGAGTCCACACAGCAGCGTGCGTTGACGCTTGGCGGTGGGCGTGTCTGAGTGTGCTCGGGGAGTCAACGCGAGCAACGCGACCAACAACCAATCACATGAATCTCCCGCCCCCGACATACAAAGCAAAAAACATTCCATGCTAGTTATATATACTGTATAGAGCTCCTGCGGTCACGTGACTTTTGGTTATCAGCCACCATTTTGGCAGTAAACATGACGACCGGCGCCAGCGTTTTCCTACCGTGCGAGTATACATCTCATTTTAATTCAAGTGAAATTCGGCTTTATAGTACAAAATTAGAAAGATTAAATATAAGCAACCCATATAATGCACCCGGTGTGCTTTTCAAGAGCATAACCTCCTGCTCTGAAGACGATGTACCCGACTTGCGCTACGCGGACATCCACAGCTATCTTGTAAGCTTTCCATCAGTGTACTCAGGAGACTCCCTCAGAGCTTACAAAAGCTTGGAGGCTTACAAATGGTGTCAGTCCGGCTTCGTAAACAACATTCAACTGTGGAGTCTTACATCCAAAAACTTCGGCATCATCACTGCAAGGGTAAGTATTAAATTATTCCAGTTTGATAGGCAGTGTCACGTTAGCATTGTTTGTTTATTAGCTTGTCTAGCTACGGCAGTGTCACGTTAGCATGTTTGTTTATTAGCTTGGATAGCTACTGCAGTGCGTCTGAAACTAGTTTGTATTTTTGAACGTACTCAACCAAAGTGGCTGGCGTTTTTAACCTTTATTTATCTATTTTTGAATTTCATATATAGGTTAATCACTCCCAAAGGCTTAATGAAAGTCAACTAAAGCCATGGGTGGTGGTCAGGAACGACGGTGTTGTGCTGGGAGCCCACTGCAACTGCACAGCGGGACTCGGGGAGAGCTGCTCTCCCCGAGTCCCGAGGAATATTTTCAACACGGGTTTGTTTACCACTAGCTTGCTACAAGCTAACTGGCTAGGCTGCACCAGAGCCACACTTGTTGAGTTAAAAAGGGACATCACAGAGTCCGTTAGCTATAATAACTGGGTGCTAGATTCTACTTCGGTAAAAATTAAACTGACCAGAAACTTTTTGTAGCATTGTACTGTATTCCTTCACCCACCTGATATGAAGTGATCACTGCATAAGCGAAAGCAAACGGCCGGGGGTTCCCATCTTTCAGTCTTGTTCAGACGGCTCCTGGCTCTTTTAATCGCTGCGATCCACTTTTCCCTCCTCTCCGCGTCTTTTGGAATGCGATAATAAGATACACCTTTCTTCTTCCCACGCCTATTTGTGCAACCTGGTGCACAGCAGTTATCCACCATCCTCGACAGTCTGCCAGTGCCTGCCAATGAATTTACTGACGCGATTACTGCCAAAATGGCTGCCCCCTTCGTTTCTCGTCACGTGACCAGCATATGTGACATCATCCGCAGGAGCTCTATATGCCTGCTAGCTGTCCATTCAATGTTTAAACGAGGTACACTGGATATAAACTCCCCAAACAGGCGAAAACCTACCAGTTTCACCCACTATCTCTGCCCCCTCCCTCCATGCCTGGCTCCTCCAGTTTGTATCCCGGTAGATCAGGGGTCGGCAACCCCTGGCACGCGTGCCAGCATTGGGACGCAGCACCGTAACCAGTGGCACACTAGGAATAAGTGGAATAAGTGTGCAATAATATTTAAATTGTATTTTCGGATCCTGAACGAGACCGCCGCCAGAGCGCGTCTACCTGCAGAAGGAAGCCATGCACCCAACGCAGCCCCGCTCTCTTTAACTCCAGGTGACTTTCTGCCGCTTTCCTCCGTGGTGCAGTGCTGATCGTTTCACCACAGAGGAAAGCACTTCACAAATTGCAGTAGGCCTACCCATAAGGAGCTGTACAAATGCCGCAGTTTTTGCGTGGCTGTTTCTTTAGTTGAAAGCCCAGTGGCGATCTGCTCATCGAAATAATATGCTACAAAGGGGCGGACTGGCCAACTGTGTGTTGAACTTTCCTTTCGGCTCCCAGACCGTAGTCGAGGAGGGCAGCAGCAACAAGCTTCAGGTTCAATAACCCACTTTAGCTTAAATGACTGGAGAGAGGCGAGCTCTTCTTGGGAGGCCGTTGCATTTATTTAGCTGTTCTTCTGTTTCACAAAATACATCACAGACAGACCTCTGTTTTTCTGCTGCCTCGTTTCACTTCCAGAAGCATCCACACGTTCCCTCACTGTCGCTCTGCCATCCACACACACAGACATGCACAAGCCACACCCCTCTCTCTCTCTCTCTTAAAGGGACAGCGATCTCATCTCACTCTGCATGACCCTTATATCATAACATGTGTGTTCTGGAGAATCAAAGAACGGACGATTGTCCTTATTATTATGCCGTTTAAACCAATTATTTAAATGTGGTAAATGTTTAAGTTTCGTTGACAGGTCCACACACTGCTTCCCCCCGCAGCGAGGCTCCCCCCGCCCTCCGGCTGATAGTTCACGAGCGCCAAGCTCTTCAACCTCCCCCCCCCCCCCGTTGATAATTCTCGATCGTCGGCATGCTGATAACAATTTTTTTTTTAAATGGCACTTCATATCAAAAAGGTTGCCGACCCCTGCGGTAGATGAACAGAGACTGATTATACAGGTTCAACTTTTGGCGCGAGCAACGCGTAGCTACGCTCCCCACAATGCAGTTCGGCGAAGCGTGACGTCACCCCATTCAAAGTGAATGGGCGGAAGCGTTGAAGCTACAACGCATGCCGCTGTGTGGACGGGCCGTAATGCATAGGATATTCGCGCACCGCAATAAACGTGCGGGCTGGCTTGACTGTGTTTTCTGAAGTGGGGGCTGGCTCGACCACAGTCTGTTTACCCAGTGTTTCCTGTCATGAAACGTTTTATTTCACCTTGCTATGTGTTTTTAACATATATTAAAAACCGGGGACATTTCCGGGGACAGTTTCAACCGGGGACAGTCCCCGGAAAACGGGGACGTCTGGTCACCTTACGCCACGTTGTCTCAATGATCCACACTGTTAATATGAGAGGAACATAAATGATTTAGGAAATGAAAAATATGAAGTTAACAAATAAAACACAGCTCAGGGGCAGTCATGGACGGTAGGTTTTCCTACAAAGTTAACTCAGCCTCCATTGATTTTCATATCAAATTAGCGTGTTAATAAAATAAGCTATCATGGCTTATACTTGCATATCTAAACAGAATCATGAAAGCCTGTTGGTAGTTAGGCACACGAGTCCGTTTGAGTGTGTGCGCCGGTGTCTGAACGCTCACTCACTGCTCGCTTTGTAGCTAACTGTTAGGCTACTTAGCTTGCATTGTTATGGAACTAAAGGTAGCAAAAGCTAACTTTCATAGCACAGCTTTATTTCTCACTTAACACAATAAAGAAACAGACCGTATAGTACAGCACAAACAACACAAATGATCAATACTTACATATATGTTCACTTGTAGTATTATAATTGAAATGCTGGTTCTTCTGGAGGTGTTGTATCCACGCTCAGCTTCCGCACTGCAGCTGCCTGCACTGTACAATCGCTGGAGGACTGGGCTGTCACTCAATAACTGAGTAGCCAATGGGGCCGCACCCCTGAAAGTCCCGCCCACCTGGGAGGTTTGTGTCAGAATCACTAACAAAAAGTGAAGGAGCACAAATGAGAAAGCTGCAGCGAGAGCAAAAGTCTGATCATTGAGAAAGAAGAAACAAGAACTGCAAACAAAAACCTATGTTAAAACAAAGAAAAAATACTTATAGTTTACATGATTACAGAAATAATTTGTTTGCAACTTATAGTTTTATTTTTTAATTTAATTTAATTTTTGCTTGACTCAGTTTTTTTTCTCTTTTAAACTCATAGTTTTGCTTTATTCTGAGAAAGTCTTGCTTTATCTTTATGATACAAAACGAAACGTTGCTATCAGAAACAATGCCCGACTGTTTTGGACGTAATATGGTCTTTGTTTACATTAGGAAGCATCGCTAACACTCAGAGCTAACCTTTACTGGAGAGAGCATGTAAAAAAGCAGGAAATAAAAAAAGGAACTCACCTTGTATTAAACCCGCAAGAGAAAAAGCATTTGAGCTCCATACTGTTTCAGAAATATTCCTTGATGTGGTTTGGACCTCAGCATTTAGCTGTATCTCGTAGCTCCCCCTCCTCTTTTTTTCTTTTCAAGCTAAGGACCCCGAACCTGCAGTTCTCTAACAGCTGAAACAGAGGGACATGAGGGATGTCTAAAATGCATGATCTGTTTGGTATTTTGAGCAAAATTCATCATAGACATGTTTTTTATATATTTATATATATCTGAGACTCATAATATATGCCTAAAAATAGCATAATAGGAGACCTTTAATAAACGTATCCAAAAGTAATCAATCAAGGTCAAATAAAAAAGGCTTGGCACTTAAAACAAAGAAGTTACAGAGTTCTTAACAATGAAGGCCAGATGATAGGAGCAAAGGCTGAATGAAATATTGGTAAATCCCTATCAAGACCAAATCAGAAGGTGATGACAAACTAAATATAATACAAAAAATGAAACGTTGCATTGTTTCAATTGTACTCCCAAATAAAGTGATTTATCATTGGACTGCTGGATAATTCCACCATATTTTTCACTGTGTTCCCAGATTTTAGCAGTAGTGTCCAATATAAGGTCACCACAATGGAAACCTATAGAAATAAGACCACATGTGTTAGAAATCAGAACTTTTCTTTAATTTTGACATGTTAAGGAGGAGTTAGCTGCAAACCCAAGAAGAATGCTCCTTTTATTGAGGGGCATAAATGGTTGGCTATTTCTTAAATAGCAATAACTTGACACACAATGTAGAACATGTCATTGAATACTTATGGGATAAAGGCAAGCCTGTCTTCGAGGTACCAGAGGCATACAAAGTTTACATCCTAATGACATACGTCTACATTTGCCCTGTGAAAAAAAAACATCTACAAAGCCACTATATTTCCCTCATGTCTTTCTGTATGTGTTGGTTTATGTTTTATTTTCTTAGGTTACACCAGTGGTTCTCAAACTTTTTCTGTCAGGCCCCCCCTTGGAGAAAAAAAAAGTTGGGCCCCCCAACACAAATACTCACGTAATGGGCCAAGTTAACATTTATTAAAGAACATCAATATGAACGTGAGCATTCCTTTGCTAGAACAGTGATAATAAAACAATGTTCCATAAGTCTGTGTGGTCAAAAAATAAATGCATAATACAATTGTGCAATCCCTTTGCTTGAACACTAAATTATAATACTTTGCCACTTTGCAATCTGTGCAAAATATTTTCAGAAAAGTGTGTCTTATCACAGCATTAGTGGTGCAGTAAGCCTGTTTTGCACTGCAGGCTTCTTCAAAACGGGGTTGCAGGCTCAGTGGCGGCGCCAGAGATTTTCTTTTGGGGGTGCTGTGGGGTAGCTTGACGTTTCATAGAGGGTGCTCAAACATTTAGGGTTTCCAATTAATGTAACGGTCGCTACAGTGGAATTTTCTACTGCAATACTCCCCACGCAAATACACAGTGTACCCGCGACTGTTACAATGAAGGCTCGATAATCAGCTCACGGCATATAGGTGTAAGCAGGGGTAAAGTGCTATTTTTATAGGTGGTGTATGGACCTCACATAGGAGGGTCCGGGGGCCTGCTCCCCCGGCAAGATTTATTTTTTAAATATTAAAGTTAAATGCATCAATCTGGTGCACTTTGAGAGCAAAATGAAGAGATCTATGGATACCTCTCTCAACACCCATTTGAAACAGAACTGTAAACAGATTTACTTTTTCTTTATGGATATTTTACAAATCACTCCCCTTTTTTTTTACTGTCATATAGTATTTCAAACCTGTTTTTCATTTATTCTCTTATTTTTTTTATAACTATAATGATCATATAGACGTGTGTCACGGAAATAATTGTTTACATTAATCGTGACCAAAACGTTTGAGACTCGGCCACTTGCTCGCTAGCACCAGAAGCTAACAACATCTCTCTCTCTCTCTCTCTCTCTCTCTCTCTCTCTCTCTCTCTCTCTCTCTCTGTCTGTCTGTCTGTCTGTCTGTCTGTCTGTCTGTCTGTCTGTCTGTCTGTCTGTCTGTCTGTCTGTCTGTCTGTCTGTCTGTCTGTCTGTCTGTCTGTCTGTCTGTCTGTCTGTCTGTCTCTCTCTCTCTCTCTCTCTCTCTCTCTCTCTCTCTCTCTCTCTCTCTCTCTCTCTCTCTCTCTCTCTCTCTCTCTCTCTCTCTCGTGCACGCACACAAAAGGGCTCGTTCCACACATACACAGAGCCGAGCATGAAAGAAACACGGAGTCCCTTTTTAAAAAAAAAAAAAAAAATCTTTCCTCCTGGTCTCTCGCGCCCCCCACTTTGACAAACACTGGGTAACACAGTAGAGTTTAATTTGAGTTCTATAGATGTATTGCTCTTGCAGCAAGGCAAATCCCTATTTTGAAAAACGCAGTAGTCAGAAAATAACATCCAGTCTCCCGGTGTTTTCAAACTCCCAGGGTTGTATTTGTCGCGCATTTCTCCCGATTTCTGACAAAATCAGATTTACTCAGGAGTCGGACTTTAATACAGCTACACCATTGTTCGGTTTCCATGGCAGCGCGTCTCGTTAGTAGCACGCGCAACTGAAAGTATGAGAGGGTGAGGAAGATAGACAACTCGACCCTCTGTTCACTCCTTTCCTTACAACTACAATAAGCATGTTAATGTTAATCTAATACAGCTCTGGCGATCCACTAGCACCCCCCCTCCCCCCCGGGCGGTGGTTTTTAAATCCTCCCGATTTCTGAGGTCTCAAGGTTGGCAAGTATGACTGTGACATGTCTCCCTGCTTTAATCTTCAAAAAGCTTTTTATTTTCTCGTACTGCCTGTGCTGCAGCACCTCTTTTCACCCTCTGTCTGAAACTAGAGCCAAGTCTTCTCTGCTGTGGTTCGTCAACCGCTTAGAGATGTCGTGTCCCTAGCTAATCACGTACAATGTGTTGGAGCGCTAGCCAATAGGAGTGAGAGTGTAGTAAACTATGTAACAGATATAAAGGGGTTTTAGGTCTTTGTAGACCATTTACATGCACAAAAGCCTTTATACCACGCTTTAGGAAAGGGAAAACCCCACAAAGAAGAAAAAGGGCCTCTCGAACAGGTTTACTCCACATTAGTCTTTTTCTTCAGTTAGACAGCCAACTATTAATATATACCGATATACGTACAGTACATAGACTATTTTGTGTTGTGCATATGTAATTATATCAAACTAGGCATGAACATTGAATGACTTATCTACACACTCCTCTTAAATTGATGTTTTATTCATTGGTAGTGAACCAAAGAGAATGTTGAATTCCATTTGCATGTAGATGGTGGTCGAGAAGTCATCTCAGTATATAGAAGTGTCAGGCAGCAACAGCCTCTGAACTCAGGGTTGGTGCGGCCTGTATATAAATGAAGGATTAATTCAGGTCATCTGTCCTAGGCATTACACAAGTGTCGTTTCTAACTTTCTTTTGAGCTGTTTGTTGTTTGTATTAAAGCCGAATGTACGGGTGTGATTGAGTATCAAGCAGGTGCATATATTTGGAGCATGTTCTGCATGTTAAGATCTCTGTAAGATTGGGGAAAAGGTAGGACTCAAATGCAGACTACAAAAACGGAAAAAGGTTTAGAAAAAAAAGCGAACTTTATTTAAAATCTGCTCACAAAACATGGCATGAATCAAAATGGTAGCTCAGGAAAACAATAACACAAAAACTGAACGTGAAAAAGATGGAGGAAGACCGGAGAGAAAAACATGAAAACGTGATGTGAAGGGAGGACAAACAAACAATGAACCGACCGGGCAACACAGGAAGAGGTAATCAAGGAACAAGAAACAGCTGGGTAAAGGAGGGAGAAACACAAGGGCAACAGGTGAACACAATCAGACAATTAGACACACCAGGGAAACTAACGACAGGGAGGAAAACTCAGGGAGAAGGACCAGACAAGAAACAAGGAGGAAAACATGAAACAGGGAGAACAGAACAGCAAAATAAACCCAAACCTAGACAAACAAAACAAGGTTGGGCCAGAAGGCGGCGACTGGATAGCTCCGGAGGACGACGTACGCCGCAATGGGACCCCTCCAGTATCAGCTGGATCGCCGGAGCACTGGGATTGAAAGCAGGAGCTGGTGGAACCCTTGGCGGGACAGGCGTAGACGGAAACTTGGAAGGAACATGGGCTGGTGTCGGTGGGACCCCGGATGGAGCAAGAGCTGGTGTTGACGGGACCTCCAACATGACAGGAAATGGTGTTGGCAGGAAATCCGGCGGAACAGGTGTCGGCAGAACCCCCAACAGGAGAGTATATGGTGTTGGCAGGAAACCCGGCGGACCAAGTGTCGGCGGGACCCCCAACAGGACAGGATATAGTGTTGGCAGGAAAACCGGCGGAGCACGTGTCGGCGGAACACCCAACAGGACAGGATCTGGTGTTGGCAGGAAATCCGGCGGAGCAGGTGTCGGCGGAACCACCAACAGGACAGGATCAGGTGTTGGCAGGAAATCCGGCGGAGAAAGTGTCGGCAGGACCTCCAACAGGACAGGATCAGGTGTTGGCAGGAAATCCGGTGGAACCCTCAACTAAACAGGACATGAAGTTGGCAAGACCCTCAGTGGAACCCCCAAAGACACTGGACGTGGAGTTGGCAGGAACCTCAGCGAAACCCCCAACGCCACAGGACATGGAGTTGGCAGGACCCCCAGCAGAACAGTAGTCGGTGGGACCCCCAGCGGGACAGGACATAGGGTTGGCAAGACCCCCGGCAGAACAGTAGTCGGCGGGACCTCCAACGGCACAGGACATAGGGCTGGCAGGACCCCCGGCAGAAGAGTAGTCGGCGGGACCCCCAACGAAACAGGACATAGGGTTGGCAGGACCCCCGGCAGAAGAGTAGTCGACGGAACCCACAACGAAACAGGACATGGAGTTGGCAGGACCCCCAGCGGAACCTTCAACGGACCAGGACATTGGGTAGGGACTTGAGAGGTGACTTGAGAGGGAACTCGAGAGGAGACTCGAGAGGGAACTCGAGAGATGACTTGAGAGGTGACTTGAGAGGGGACTCGAGAAGAGGTTCGAGAGGGGACCTGAAAAGGAACTTGAGAGGAGACTTGAGAGGGGACCCGAGAGATGACTTGAAAGGGGACTCGAGAGGAGACTTTACGGCCCGTCCACACAGCGGCGTGCGTTGACGCTTCACCATTCAATTTGAATGGGGTGACGTCACTTTTTGCCGAACTGCATTTTGGGAAGCGACGCGTTGCTGGCGTTGCTCGCTTCAAAAGTTGAGCAATGTTCAACTTTTGGCGCCTCGGCAGAAGCGTCAGCCAATGAAATCCCGTTTATGCAAATCTGCCAGTACAAGCGCTAGCCAATCAAACCGCTTCTATGCTGGGAGAGACTACGCAGCTCATTTTCCTCATTTTCCAAACAATGGAGGAAAAATTCCTTATAGCGGTAGTGAATCACCCGGTGCTGTATGATCAGTCTCTGTTCATCTACCGGGATACAAACCGGAGGAGCCAGGCATGGAGGGAGGTGGCAGAGACAGTGGGTGAAACTGGTAGGTTTTCGCCTGTTTGGGGATTTTATATCCAGTTTACTTCGTTTTAACATTGCTATTGCTTTGTATGTCGGGGGAGGGAGATTCATGTGATTGGTTGTTGGTCGCGTTGCTCGCAAAAAATCCCTAAGCTTCAGATAACCCAAGCGTCATCGCACGCCGCTGTGTGGACGCGCCGTGAGAGGTGACTTGAGAGAGGACTTGAGTCGTTCGGTACGCCAACAGGACACGGGGAGCTGGCGTCGACAGGACACGAGGAGCTGGCGTCGGCCGGTACGCCGACAGGGCACGGGGGAGCTGGCGTCTGCCGGAGAGCCAGTACTGGATCCGAAACTGGATTCAGAAACATGGCAGCAGGGGCCGAAACTGGGGCCGGAACCATGGCTGCTGGGGCCAGAACTGGGGCTGGAACCATGGCTGCTGGGGCCAGAACAGAGGCTTGGACCATGGCAGTGTGGGCCGGTTCTGGAGCCGGAACCATGGCTGTGGAAACCGGAACTGAAGCCTGGATCATGGCTTTGTGGACCGGTTCTGGAGCTGGAAACATGGCTGTAATGTCCGGTTCTGAAGCAGGGACCATGGCTGCTGGGGCCGGTACCTGAGTACGAGCTGTTTTCCTGACCTTGCGTTTTTTATAGGTCTTTTGAAGGCTCCATGGACCTCCAAACGCCAGGCGGGATCCCATAAAAGGGTCAGAAAAATGGAGACTGGCACTTAGGGCTACGTGAGAAAACTCTGAGCTGTTCAGGCAACAAGCTCCACAACCATGGCATGTTGGCTACCTCCATTTGTGCCTTTTTAAGGACAGCCTCTTTGTCCCTTCTAGACGAGGATATGCTCCACTCAACATGAAGACATCGAATGGAGTAATCCAGAGAGAGAAAATCAAAATCAAAATCATAATCCGCTGGGTCCATAATTGGTCGGTTCATTCTGTTAAGATCTCTGTAAGATCGCGGAAAAGGTAGGACCCAAATGCAGACTACAAAAACGGAAAAAGGTTTAGAAACAAAAAGCGAGCTTTATTTAAAAGCTGATAACAAAACATGGCATGAATCAAAACGGTAGCTCAGGAAAATAATAACACAACAACTGACCATGAAAAACATGGAGGAAGACCGGAGAGAAAAACATAAAACATGACGTGAAGGGAGGAAAAACAAACAATGACCCGACAGGGGAACACAGGAAAAGACAAGACCAAATATAGGGAGGGGTAATCAAGGAACAAGAAACAGCTGGGTAAAGGAGGGAGAAACACAAGGGCAACAGGTGAACACAATCAGCCAATTAGACACACCAGGGAAACTAGCGACAGGGAGGAAAACACAGGGAGAAGGACCAGAAAAGAAACAAGGAGGAAAACATGAAACAGGGAGAACAGAACAGCAAAATAAACCCAAACCTATACATACAAAACTAAAAACGTGACATAACATAAAAATCGTGACATGGCACTCGGGTAGAATACAACAGTTTATGTCCTGGTACAGACCTGCAATTAACGTCCATCTTTTATTAACACAGATCTTTCCCCAATCTTAAAATGTTTTGTTTTTCAGAACCATCTTTATAGCCGTTATTCGAAACAGTTCTTAAAAAGTCGGTTTTTAAAAATAATTGGCAGGTGATTGTAACTATCTGTCAATCAAACTCTGAAAGAAGCCAGATTGCGAGAAAACCTAGTGTGGTTTTTTCATCTTCTTTCAGTGAATAAAAAAAAGGAAATTTGAAACCTTTTTCTTTCTGGGTCTCAACAACATGCTAATGCTATACAATACATTCCGTTGAACGGGAGTTTCTTTATAACTGAAACAAAGTGTCACATTATACCTCGCTCCGCTTACCAAGGGTGAAAAACATGCAAAAGGCATGGCTGCTGCTAGCTTAATTGGAACGAGCTAAAAATAGTACACACATGTGCCGCACATAAGATGGAGGAGCCCATATGTTTGTATGAACATTTATACAAACAACACAGTTTTAAAGAGTACATGACAATAATGTTGTACGTTAAACTATGCTAATTTACATGTACATCAGGGAGTTCTGTGGCACGAGAGAGATCTGGTGCTTGATATTTTGCCTTATATTAGTCATACAGATTCCGGAGATCACAGCGTCACACCCCAAACCTACGTCCGCCGTATAAGCAATAGTAAAAAAAATAGCAGTCAGTTACACAGGTATCATAGTGCGCAAATGCTTTATAATAATTTGCAGGCAGATGACAACAATGTCATTGAATTAACGTGGAATGTATCTGGGCTTTTTTCAGAATTGTCCAACAGTCGAATGGCCTTTGTTGTCACCATGCTGCCGCTTATTCTTTTGGTCTCGAAGAAGTTGAAGAATATATCATTAAATCGTGGAGACTCAAATTCCAGATCTAGGAAACTGGGCCTTAAGAGTAAAGGGTTGTTTGCTCGCCATAATCAAGCCGAATGCCTTGTCAAATGTCTCTGGCATTGACAGACGGGATTGTAACTATGGGCCCAGAACATTTATTTCACACAAAAAGGTTATGACAATATATGACTATTGACATACAAATAACACTGTCTGTCAATTGTGTAAAATAAGAGGATTAGATGACTTAGGCCAATTTACGAACATGTTGTTGTGACTTAGGCAATTTGAAACCTGATTTAGGCCTTATTACTTCTGGAGTAAGTGACTTAGGCAAAACATTGCACTTCTCTTTCCCGCATTACTTTGACAGACCATGGGGCTGGGTCAGCCACTAACAGTTTAAAATGCTAGAGGAGCATACAGAGACTCAGGAAACAGAGGGCAGTTTGGCCGTGGTTGGCCCTTTAATTCAATATAGCAAACTCAAAAGCTACAACTTAAATCACTCTTAGCTAAATAAAACAAAAGGCAAGTAAATCAAACCCTGAGGAGGCATGTGCCTCTCCTCACTACTCCCTCCAGCTCTTCTTTGCTGTGTTTTTAATTGTAGCTAACCCTTTTCCATTTAAATTAGTTTCTCCCCTGAACCTTTCTCAGTCATCTTGGTGTGTGTGTGTGTGTGTGTGTGTGTGTGTGTGTGTGTGTGTGTGTGTGTGTGTGTGTGTGTGTGTGTGTGTGTGTGTGTGTGTGTGTGTGTGTGTGTGTGTGTGTGTGTGTGTGTGTGTGTGTGTGTGTGTGTGTGTGTCTAATTATGTGGCAAATTGTCAAAAAGCTGATGACACTCGAGGGGAATGACATGTTTCATGGATGGAAGGTCCTGAAACCTCCTCGCCTTGATTGGCAGAGCGTCAACTTCAGCAGTTGCAGCTGCCTGTTGGTATTCCTGATGTAGTTGGGATGGTTGTGCCTGGGTGAAGGAACTTCTTGTCTTTGTAGGTCGCTGTGCTTCTGCAGTAGTGCGAATCAACAGTGGGCAGATCCTATAACCAGTCCTTAAGGAAATCTGTAACAGCAATTTCCAGCTTTGCATTTTTGCCACTCTTAGGTGGAGATGTAGTTGGCGGGTCTGCCACTTGTTCGTCATGGTCGATGGTATTTTTGTTCAGCCAGTGTAATCGTTCTTTCAGGGATACCAAGTGTAGAAGAAAAAAAGCTTTGCACACTTTAAGATTTGTTCCATCCTGAAGTTTCAGTTGGTAGGAAAATGATGAACTGCGTCTGGATCCCTCACCAACTTTCTTTCTTTTGCTTCATGGCAACCTTTGTGACCAAAGTGGTGACGTATGTTCTTCCCAGTTGTCCATTGACCAAACTTTCTGAAATATCCACTGCCTCTGCTCTTCTGTAATGGATTGACAGTCTCAAGTTGTGACTCGTTGACAGAACTTCAAATTGCAGGGAAGGCCCATAGCCTTTGCAGCAATTTATTTGCCACCTTTGGCCTTGTATGCCATTCCTTTGAGATGTTTCTTCTTGGATTCATTTTGCTTCCATGTTTCTGTGCTGAGGTATATATGTTTCCTTTTGACCGTATTGTTTTCATACACATCCTCTAGATGAGGACCATAATGTTCTGAAGTTGCTGCCAGAATGTCTTCATTTTCAGGGACAGAGGACTCATCAGAGGATGGATTGTAGTTTGGGTCAATGATAACATCATCATCATCTATGTCTTCTTCATGGTGTGGACGGGTCTGCTAAGGAATCTTCAGCAACACTCTCTTCTTCAATGAAAGTGTTTAGGTTATTGTCTGCTCCATCTGATTCAGGGTGTTTCTCAATGTCGAGTAAAGCTGCTCCAGAGCCACTATTTCAAGGATACTACGTCATCGAGTGCCGCCAAAGGAATATTCCAATCTCCAGGATCCTTGGAATTCTACCGAGGCCGGCGTAATTCGTTGCTGGAAATTTCGAGGCTGCACATGTGTAGACTCCGGTCTTAAAATCCCCACAATGCTTTGCGCACGGACCAATTCCCCAAATCTTTAGCAGAAAATGTAAGGCGGGGCCTCTCATATGACGCAGACCTGCACACGTGCTAGCCTGTTCCATTCCTCATTCTCCGAAAGCCAGGAATGATTCTTGCCTAGCCTCTGATGGACCTGACTCGGAGGACAAGGAAGCGTCCTCGACATTGAGAAACACACAGTGTCTTGGCCTGTTACATGCTGCTCCACCTCTTTAACGACAGTCTCATTTTCATTGGATGATTCCTGATCAGTGTCTGAAAAGTCAAGTGCATCTCCTACCAAAAAGGAGTAGGCGTACGGTCACAACTGTGTGATCATTGTGAAAAACATTTTTGTAATTGCACTGTGGTCCTATGCATTAATACATTAAAGCTATTTAATGAATATTATTTGGCCAAATTCAGTTAAGAACACATTTAATCTTTCCTAATAAGATGGAAATGTAATGTGGAAAAAGGACAATATTAAGAATTAAAACAGACAAACGCAAAATGTACTTTTCCTTATTTATAATTATGCTGTAATTGTAACCGTTAGTTTTGAAAGATTAGATTTGTTTTTAGTAGGGCCGGGACTCGATTAAAAAAATTAATCTAATTAATTACAGGCTTTGTAATGAATTAATCGCAATTAATCGCATTTTTAATCACATATAAATATTTGACCTGAGAACAGTGAGAAGCAATTTTTTTCACATGGATTTTAGTAAACCATTGAATAATGACTGAATACATAATCTTAAGCAACAAAACATTGTTTATTTTTTTCAAGGATGTACTTAACCAAGACCAACAGAAAAGTGCAATTTTTGCCATAAAGTGTAGCAATAGCATATTTAGGAATATAGTACATTTCAGAGATTCAGGTAGCCTATAGGTAGGTAGACCTTCTGTAAACTATAACACTTTGTTTTTTAAGTATAACACAATAATTTCAAGTACATTCAGAACATTGGAAACCCTGACTATTAGAAAACATCTCTCTGTTGCTTCAGAGGCCATAACAGACTTTGTTGATTTACCAACAGTTGATTTAAAAAATCTAATCAATTTCAGTCCAACTCTCTCAATAACCTTGGCCAAAACAATAAACAGTTCAACATAAAGTGCCAGTTGCACCAACAACATAATAAATAGTTCAACATAAAGTGTACTGTACCATTTAAAATAAAATAAAAAAAAGTGCCAGTGATTGACCTCAATCAATATTCTTCCAATATCCTGATGAAAGATAAAATCTCTCTGTTGCATAGGCCACTGTTTGATCAACGCGAATTGGGTGTGGGTCCTTGTACTCCGAGTCTGGCTAACGTCCACGCTAGCTTCCACGCTAGCTGCTATAGGTTTTGCATTGAGGTGATACTTGAGGCTTGATGTGCTGCGGTGATACGCAGATTCCTTTTTGCATAATTTGCAAACAACCGTGCTCTTATCGATGCTTCCATCCGTCCGTTTTTTAAAACAAAATGTCCCATCCACGGGGCCAACCAAAGCGGTCTCATCAGCTTGTTCGTTCATATTTGACTATTGTTCACTGTGGTTTGTTGTTGTTTGAAGTCATGAACGTTAGTTGGTGCTCCAGTATAATCGGTACCCCTGAAACTCATCCAGTGAGAAACGTTCCGCGGTGCAAAAATAAGTGCGATTAAAATGCGTTAATTTTTTTGTAATGAATTAATCTTAATTAACGCGTTAAAGTCCCGGCCCTAGTTTTTAGATGAGTCTTTATTGTCCCAGAGGGAAATGTGTGCAAGCTTCACGGAGCTACAGTAGCTACAGTAACTATAGTACCTAAAGTAGCTACATTAGCTACAGTAACTACAAATTGTGAAATCAAAAGACTAAATAACTACACAACATTTATAGCCTGGCCTATAGTATAGTAAACATCACTTACCAACAGGGGACAAGCCCTGAACCATGAAAATAACTTAATTTGTCTGTTAGTTTTTCTTGAAGCAGCCATTTTGTAAAGCTTGTAAAATTGCCTATGTCACAAGACAATGTGACTTAAGCAATTATCTTTTAAAAATATATTGCCTAAGTCACACTCCTGACATAGGCCATTATACTATCAGGGTAGGAACAGCACTTTGTTTTCAATAAGGATTTAGGCAATTTTACCAGAGGTGGCTAGCATCAAGAAGAGATGATTTAGGCAAAAAAAAACTTTTCTCCAAAATATGACTTAGGCCATTAGTTTAAGAAGGTGACGATTATTCAGATTACTTTTGGAATACTTTATTTTTCCATAACAGATGGGTATGTTTTGGTGAACAGGAGACACATATTTTACTGTTTTAATGGCTTATCAAGAACTCAAACACAACATCAGTGTGTCATTCTGGACAGCTAGCTCCCTCTCATCTGCACCCGACATAAAAAACATCACCCGGACTGCATTCTTTGTACTGTCTTAAAACCTTTCCTTGAAATATGTTATGAATTGTAAGGTGTCCTTGGGTGCTTTGAAAGGCGCCCCTAAATAGAATGAATTATTATTTATTATCTGAAACGATGAAATAACTTTTAAAACTTTTTCCAGTCACTTGCCCCATGCATTCAGCAACAGCAGGCCATTCACTTTGGTTTGATCCCGTTATGAAATGTCATCATTTCGACAATAAATAAATGCTACATAAACGTTATCTTGCACATTTTATCTAACCATCTCCGTTTCTAACTTTCAATATATTTTAAAAGAGATCTCTCTCTTTCATCTGCGTGCGGGGGCGGGGCCTGACAGACACTCTGCATCTCTCTCTCGCTCACAGACATGCTGCAGCGCTGTGCAGTGTGCACACAGTTCTGCCGGTAATGAATATTACATTTTGTGAGGAAAATTTTCCACCAATAATTCCAATAAGTATTCCAAAATGTATTCACTTCAGGTTTACGACAGTGACTGTAATCAGATTACTCGTTTTTCAAATGTAACGCCAGCTGTATTCTGATTACGTAACGCCGTTACATGTATGTGTTACAACCCAACCCTGCTTCTAAACTACTGTCCCGCAGCTCCTGCCTCTCTGTTGGACTCTGTCGCAGCAGGGCTACTGCTGTGGTGCGGAGCGCATTAACCAGACTCTTCACAACGAAGGATCACTTCTTCTTCAAGGCAGGGAAAGTTTCGCAGTACGCAGTCTACTGTCCCGCAGCTGCTGCCTCTCTGTTGGATTCCGGTACTGCACCTTACTCACGAGACGTTGTAAAAAAAAAATGGGTGGGGGATACAGTTTTGTATGCTCATCCGTGAGCAGAGCATCAAGTTGACATGTCTATTACAGCTGAATACGGCGATTATCATCTTGTTCAGCAAAACGCCTCACAAACGTATTAAGATCAACAGTTTTAATGCGTTTTGATTCAATTCTGAGTACAGCCAACCTGACAGTCTCTTCTCTGTCATTGTAGAACGAAAATACCTCATTCCTTCAGTACTTGGGTCCGAATGCTTCTCGTTTTGCGCCGTACCGTTCAAATGAAATCGCCGCCTATCATATTTCCACGCTCGCGCCAGGGCCGGGGGAGGGGTTACAAAGCGTGCGTCTTGTGCTGCATTCACTTGCACTCGGACATTAGAAACTTTCTCTCATAAATGTCCGATGAGCCACAACTTTTCTTTCAAAACAAAGCTGCCAACTGGGGTGGCAGCCTATTTTGAGGGTAGCAGTTGCCCCCCCATGCCACCCCAGTAGGTGAAACTAGGCTACTAGCTACAGTACAGATGCAACTAGATGAGCTCTGACTTTTTTTTTTTAAACACACGCATTTTTCCCACCCGCATTCCGCGAAGACCCGCCCTACTGTGCCTCGGATTCGCAGACTGTTAGTGGGGGGAAAAAACGCTGACGGGATGCTGAATGTGATTGGACCAATGCGTTGACAGACACACACAGACAGTGGAACAGTCGGACATGCAGAGCGCTGTTTGTTGTTGGACATAGCGGAACATTTTTGACTCGTTGCGTTGTGGCGATGTCTCGCAGATAACACATATGAAAAGTATAATTTGCTCAGAGTCCAGAGACAGTTGTGGTTCGGTCCGGATCCGGACCGGAGCCCGGACTTTGAGGATGCCTGACAGGGCCGGCCCAACCCATTAAGCGACATAAGCGGCCGCTTAGGGCCCCGCAGCCACTGAGGGGCCCCCTAGCAAAAAAAAATTTTTAAAAAAAATTAATTTTTTTTTTTTATCTCAGTACACCGTTGCTCTACTCTAAAGTCGCATCTAAAACGCGATCTGATCTAGCTGTGTATATTTTGTTATTTTTGATTGTTATATTCAATCCAGTGTTCGAAATGGGGGGGAGCCAAGGGGGAGCTTGGCTCCCCCGAAGAGGGAGGGAGCTCCCCTGAAGGCCGACTTTGAGATAAATAGGGGGAGCTGCATATTTGTGTCACACAGATTAGAAATGTTGAGTTTCTGTAAATAAAAGTTCTTGAAATAAATAATAGTCATTGTTCATTACAGTTTCTGAATATTTGTTTTATATTTGTGAATATTTCTGGGTGTTGCCATCTGTACGTGGCGGCGCTGCATTCTTTACGCTACTTACGTTGGCAGTGCTGAAAGAAAAGAGGCTGCGGAGCAAAAAGAGGCATTTTGCCTACGAGGCAGCTGACGAGGCAGTGGCTGATGCCATGACGAGACTGGAAACAGGATTCTTTAATGTTGTGGTGGACTGTGGCATCCAGTCTTTGGAGGACAGATTCAAGTCCCTGGGGGAAGTAAGAGACAAGTTTGGAGTGCTTCACAACTTCCATAATCTGGATGATGAGTCACTTACAGACCAATGTGCCCTGCTGGGAAAAACATTGACCTGTGAAGAGGCAGACGTTGACTGGAGAGAGCTAGCCATGGAGATGCAAAGCCTTCCAGAGCTTCCCAAAGAAGATATGACCACATTGGAGATGCTCACCTTCTTAAATGAAAACGAGCTGTGTGAGATCTATCCAAATCTTTGGATAGCGCTGAGAATAGCCTGTACCCTTCCAGTGACAGTGGCGTCCGCAGAGAGATGCTTCTCGAAGCTCAAACTGATAAAAACATACTTGAGGTCCTCCATGGCCCAGGATCGCCTGAGTGGAATGGCAATAATCAGCATAAACCACCAGATTGGCAGCCAGATCTCCTATGATCAGGTCATCAATGACTTTGCCTCCAGGAAAGCAAGAAGAGAACAATTCTGACTGTACGTACGAGAGGAACATTTGTATTTGCATTTGTTTTTTTACATTTCATTTCATTGTTAAGCAGTTTGTTTTGCACATATTATTTAATCCTTTAAAGGTATTTTTGGATCTATTTATATATTCTATTTAGTGTTGAGTGTTTTTTATTAAAAATATCTATCTTTGAACAGTGATGGTCACTTTGTCAGTCTTTTTATTCTGTACTGTCAGTTCATCAGTGCTATCTGATATGACTACTTTATTCAAGTTTATGTTCATTTGTCAGAGTACTTTTGATCCCCTAAAATGGGGGATCAAATGTAATATTGGACAAATTAACATACACTTCAACAAAGTAGTCATATTTAATACTTGGTCACAGTATGCACTTTAACCTCATAGTCCTTGTTTCATTTCAAATCTAATATGCTGGAGTACAGACTCAGAGCCACAACAACAAAACATATGTCACTGAGGACTGAGGAGTTTCTATATTTCTGTTCACTGAGTTTATATAGTCATTAGTTATAGCCTAGGTAGTTATTTGTAGTCAATTTAAAGACTGTGCTGCTCTTCTCAGGTCCCACTTTAGTGTTTACATGCTTATTTGTACAATATGTGTGCTCATACTAACATCATAAGACAAAAGTTGGTTCCGTGTTGTGTGTAGTGAGAACGCGCTAGAGTGAGGGGGGCCCCCAAACAAAATCTTGCTTAGGGCCCCCAAAAGTCTAGGGCCGGCCCTGATGCCTGATTTAGATGTAGAGGCAATTGAGTTCAAAGATAATTAGAAAGAACGTTTTAGAACCTTCCTTGACAGCTAATTATTTCTATATCTAAACATCAGGTCTATATTTTTAAAATGTTGTCATGTGTTTGCCAGGACTATGTTCACTGGTCTGTTGAAATGTGTTAGAGGTTAGTTAGTAGCATAACACATGCACACAAACACCTGCTCTGCACCACAATGATTCCCCTATTGGCTGATGAGCCAGCATGAGAGCAGTTTGACGTTCTGATTAGAAATAGGACAGTCCTGATTGTCAAAGCCCTTTCCCCGTCACCCTCATAAGACTGATTTAAAGTGTGGTTATGTTTTGTCAGGAAATATAATGTTAAAAGTGATCGCTGTAAATGTCTCAAAATGAATGAGTCATGTAGGGACTGTAGAGATTTTTGAGTGCTTTGATCAGTAGCTTCAAAATCTTTCTTGCTCGTTGTCTCCCAGATGTTGCAAAGAAGAAGCAGTTGAAGCCTTTCAAAGAACAGGGGAAGTGACAGAAAGGCAGAGTTCAGCCCTTTTATGTCTCTTGCTGATGACATAAACGTATTTTCTCTCACACCTCTGACTTCTAACCATGCCGATAGTTTTGGATTTGATCCAGGTTTTTAGATGTTTGTGTCGGAGACTTCTGCCTCCACCTCAGTACATTGGAGGTGAATGGAGAGAAGCGGTACAGAGTCTGCTAAAAGGAGGTCTTTAAATCAGCCCCATCTCATAGGAATTCTGTATATAAATAGTACTAATAATTTTTTGCAAATTAAGTTTCCAGGACTTAGTTGCATAACAATCACAAAACATTTTGAGTTTTGCGTGTGATTAGGTTCTGGCAACAAAAGCACTTAAGTTAAGGTTAGGGAAATATTAGTAACACAATAAACATGTCCTGTCTAATTTTCTAGTCCATTTTTTGTATGTGCTATACTTAAAGACCCTGTGAAGTGTGCACCTGTGCATGATCTGTTATGCTAATACGTATAGTAATGACCAAAATTGTCCATTGGAACCCATATCAAAAGATGTTGGAATAGCAACGAATTTGACGAGTTTTGAATTTTCCGGGGAAATCTGCTGTCGACCTTCGCCTTCGTGGGCGTGGCTTGCGATCTACTGCGTGACGTCACGAGATGGACGCCGCCGCACTGTTTACATTCACCACCGTTCATTTTTTCTCTTTTTCAAAGTCGAATTTCTCAACGTTTTTGAGCTAGTATTTTCCTGGAAAGTGTGTCGGAGTCGACTGGAAGTGATTGCCAATCGAGAAAACCTGACAATGGAGGCGACAGTGAAGAAAGAGGGATGAAAAACACAGGGGAAACGTTGCATTGCCGCTGGCTGTAGTAATGTCAAGTCTGCCGAAGTGGCGATGTTTCTGTTCCCAAAAGATGAAGGTGAGCCTGGCTGGTGTCATTGTTTCGTAGATTCTTTGATTGATCATGATAAATAAAGGCCACTGGTCGATTCGAGAGAGAGAGAAAGAGAGACTGAGAGAGTTACAGGGTTGTTGTTAGCATCTGGTGCTAGCTCGGAGCTAACGGAGATTAGCTGTTTCAACAATAAGGAGAGGGAGAGTGCTCTCCTGTGGGACTGAGAGAGATAACGTCAGCTCAGGGAGGTAAACTGTAGCCTAAGTCATCTCAGTGGGTTTGGTCATCTATGTAAACAAATATTTCCATCTATGTAATATTAGTTGTATAAAATAGGTTAAGAAATCCTTCCAATGTTTTTTGATTATTGAAATATATGTTTCATATGAGTGTTGAGAGCTGTATCCATAAATCTCTTAATGTTGCCCTCAAAGTGCACCAGATTGATCACTTTCCTCATCTATCCTGTCCGAAAAGCTGTCCAAATCAATCATTTCTCTCACACTAGTATCACTTTCCAGAGTCTCCGCCATGTTTACAATCGCAACTGGGTACATCTTGTGACGTCACAGCCACTATTGTCTGCAACTTCCGTTAGGCTCAGACGGCAAAATTAATAATTCATTAATTCATTAATTATGAATTATAAAAAATTATTTTAGCCATGAACAGGCACAATGATATGTAAAGAATGAAACTGCCATTTCATTTTGGTGCAAAAACATGCACTTCACTGGGCCTTTAAGGACACAATGTTTTCTTAAACGAACAGAAGAGTTCCCAATTATTAACTATGCAGTATCAACATGTTTGCAACATTTTGCAACAAGGCAACATGTTAATTATAACGATTTCCTCATTATGGTAATTGGGTCTGAGCTGCAGAATTGCTAGAAGATATCAAGTGGTATTTCTAAACCAAAGCAAACCAATCAACCAACAAGCTACATATTCATATACAAATTCAATAATGGCACCAGCTGGTCTAATATTTTGAAGGCTCACGTTCAGGCATGCTTGCGATTTATGTGACTACTTTTGTGACAGTCTCAAGTGGATATTACGAGGTTGGTTCAAACTTTGCTTCATGACAGTTCATTAATGATCAATACATTTCTGTTTGCGCACATGTAACCCAGGTCACAAAGGGTTAACAACACTGAAGTGCCTTAGCCCATTGTTACACAGAGTTTTAAACAAATAAGTGCCTTTGCCAATCAAAATTCAGCAACATTCTGTAGGTGGTCTAGACTGCACACGCTAGACACAGATACAAAAAATATATATACTATTTTTTTTAGAAAAGCACTTCCATAATAGGAGGGCATAGGCCAGGTGTTCAAGCCCCCTTTGATCTCTATCTGTGCAAGTGTCTGCTCACGTTTGATTCAAGAACACCAAAATGTTACAATTAACTTTCATGAACTGAAAACACTATGAAAGTGTTAAAGATGAACAACACCAAAATCTGAACAATGCGGCGGTATCAATAATTTACAGAATGAACATCATGCACAAATGCTGGTTGTAGGCTATTTCTTTTGTCAACTGGATTGCCATTGGGAAAGAGGCTTAGCCTGCCCCTTTAAGGGAGTCAGTTTGAAACTAACCTGTGCCCCTGTTGTGGTTAGGCTTACAATGTTCCAAAGAAAGTCTTTACTGGTGTGTTTGGTATGTGCCAGCTTGCAGATGCAGCTGTGAAGAAGTAAATGATTTAAGCAGGGTCAAGGGACTGAAACCACGAAATCAGAACCTTGGTCAAATAAAGGTGATTACTTCTGAGAAGATAAATAAAGATCATGTTCATGCAACATTGTGCTCTGCCTTAAATTACTGGGCCTAGTTGTACCTACATAAAATAATTTAAAGAGGGTATATCATGCTCATTTTCAGGTTAATATTTTGAAGTGTTTCAATTGTGACATCCTAACCCTAAGTCTTTTTTAAACTGACTGCTCTGCAGCGCCTCTTTTCACCCTCTGTCTGAGCCCAGTCTGCTCTGATTGGTTAGCTGACCAGCTCTGTTGTGATTGGTCAACCAGCTGGAAATGTCCCATCCCTTACCATATCATAAGCCATTAGAAGCAGTAGTGTTACAAAGTGATGTCACTATGTTAGTAAAGAAATCAAAGGAGTCCAATGGAGCGTTTCTTTGGGGGTGTTAGCCTTGCAGACCATTGACATGCACAAAAACATATATTAGACACTACAGGAAAGGAAAAGCCCAAAAAGCCCAATAAGGCTCCTTTGAAATTACTTCTTCACCGACCCTCATAGCAGGTTTGACCTAGAAATCAGAGATCTTTAGACACAAGTTTCCATACAACATCTGTAAAGGTAACAGAATAAATCACCAATCCTTTAATGTATTCAAATATTTACCAAAGTGGCCATGTGTGAAAATGTGTCTCAATTTAGATGTGAATGAACTGGAAAGTTAAGAGATAATGCAGCTTTTCCAGTTATTTATGTTGGAAGACGTACGTGACTATCTGCCCGTCTCTCTTATTTCTGAAGGCTTTCAAGAATTTACAAGCCAGTCAAGACCCAGAAAAAGCTGTGTCATGTATGTTTTGATGTCCTTGAGTTTGACATCTCATTTCCATGCAAATAAGATGTACTCATCCTTGTAGTGTGTATTTCATGTGTGGCTCACTAGCACGGTCTGATTCACCAGAGTGGGTTTTATAAAACATGCTTTCCTGCACATGCTAACCTCTTTATGGAAATCATTTCTACATGATGTATTTAAATCTCTTTAACTGGGTCAAGTGACTGATAATACAGTCTGATTTACAGTTGAGGCTGCAGAGGTATCCGTACATTGCTTGAAAAGTGTGCAGTCTAGCAATCATCATGAGCCATATAAATGTCTGTGCTACCATATCAGTTTTACGGTATATTCCGCTGTATTGATTCAATTTATCACAGGTTTTTTGTCCTGTTTATGGATTTATATGTTTGTGAATTGGATTTGATAGAGGTAAGTAGTGATATTCATACCCCTTTCGTTACATTAGTATGCATAACAAGTGACAGGTGGTGTGACAGATGACACCTCTCCCTACTTATTTTATGACCCCTAATAAACCTTTGATATTAAGTGTTAAAATCACAAACTTGCCTTTTAGAGTCACAGTCTTTAAATACATTTGTTACAAAGAAATTGACATTCTACCAGTTGTAAAATGTTCCACATAAAAGTGTATCTAAAGGTATCTTGGTGAGAGAAAAAAAATCTGTAAAGTTATCAAAGAAAACTGCTCAGTTTCAGTAAAAAAGTGTTAAAATCACAAAGTCTTTTTGATCAGTAAAGTCATCAAAAACTACATTGTTTAAATTAAAAAGTGTTAAAATCAAAAACTGCCATTAAGAGTCACATTTTTAATATCTGTTTAGACAAAGTATTTTATTTTCTAGTTTTAAGGTTTTGCATTAATTAAACTTTATCTAAAAGTATCTTTGCGAGAGAAAACAAAAGACAAAAATCTGCCTAATGTCAGTAAACAAATGTTAAAATCACAAAAACTTTCCTTTTAAAGTAACAGTCTTTAAGAAAAAAAACGTGTTACAAAGTGATTGATATTCTACCAGTTGTAAAGTTTTCAAACAACAAACTGTATCTAAAAGTATCTTTGTAGCAGAAAAAAGCAAAAATCAGTAGTTATAAAAAAGGACATTGTTTAACTGGATCGTCTTACTTAAATCAAAAACTGCCATTAAGAGTCACATTCTTAAATAACATCTATTTAGACAAAGTATTTCATTTTTATAGTTTTAACTTTTTGCACACATAAACGTGTATCTTACATTTCCTTTGTGAGAGAATTATGCACAAATCTGTCATCTCAAAACATTCTATTGCACTATCTTATCTGTTTTATTTGTTCTATGTCCTCTTTAAACTTGAAATGATCAAAACTGCATTGTCTCACTGAAACACACCTTAAAATCACAAACTGCCATTAAAGAAACCCAATTCCTTACAAAGTACTTCATATTATACCAGTTGTAAAGTGTTGCATACATCAAAGTGTATCTGAAAGTATCTTAGTAGCACAAGAAAAGAGAAAAAAGTATTGATGTTAACAGAATTGGATTCTTCCACTGAAATAGCGTTAAAATCAAGTGCCTTTAAAGAAAATCTATTCAGACAAAGTATTTTATTTTCTAGTTTTTAAGGTTTTGCATACATTCAAGTGTATCTAAAAGTATCTTAGTAACTCAAACAAAGTAAAAAGCTTTAATGCTAACAAAGCCTCAAAGGGCGGACTCCTGAGCTCCGTAATGTCCCCCTAACATGGCACTATTTCCATCATCCAGGGAAACACAACTTCAAAGGGGCTTCCTTAGTTAATAAAGTAATTAAACATTATTTCACTCGCAATACAACTTAAAACAACATCCTTAATTAACACAAATAATATTAAACTGATCTTTTAGAGAGGGCAATTGAACAACAGGTCATCAGACACTCATCAAAGGACGGACATCAAAGATGTATTATACCATGATAAACAACACCTCATAAACATATGACATCACACCTCACATCAAAGGTTTTTTATTAGGGGTGATGAGCATATGACACCTGTAGGACATCTGTCATCACACCTCACATCAAAGGTTTATTGGGGGTCATAAACATATGACCCCTGTCTTCCCACCTCACATCAAAGGTTTATTAGGGGTCATAACATATTGGAGAGGTGTCACCTGTCACACCACATGTCACTTTTTATGCATACTAATGTCACGAAAGGGGTATGAATATCACTACTGAGGTATTACAACAGTCCTTGATCAGAACTACACTTGGGATGTCATCTACCATGGTACATACTTGATCAAACATGGCAGTACAGCCAGTATTATGCTTTTTGGAATATCCCTAACCTGTAGTGTGTTATATAGGTGCATGTCAATGGTCTGCAAGGCTAAAATCTCCGTATCCCGTGTGGTATGCTGAGGGGTGGGATATTTCTGACACATCTCTAAGCAGTTTTCCAATCACAACAGAGATGGCCAGCTAACCAATCAGAGCAGAATGGGCTCTGGTTTCAGACAGAGGCTGAAAAGAGGTGCTGCAGCACATGCAGTATGAGAAAATAAAGAATTTGTTTAACATTAAAGCATGGAGATACGTCACAGTAGAGGCACACAATTATAATGAGCATATTATTTTCTCTTTAATAAGTATCCAAATCCATTTTTTCTTGAAAAGTTGTCGAAGGTATTAGTCGTGTAGTAGGAACACAACCTTTTCGGTAGCACAGCAGTTATGTTTGTTTGGCCTTCTTTACATCTTTAGTGGAGTTCTTGCATTGCTAGCATTTGTTGTTGTTGTTGTTGTTGTTGTGTGAAAGCAGGCAGCCCAGTCTTAAACTGAAAAAATACTGAGGTTCTGTTTGGATTTGTTCATGGTGAATGTTCTTGTTTCGAAAATGTACTGCAGCTTAACTAAATGATTGGCGAGGTGGTACAGTGGTTAGCACTTTAGCCTCACAGCAGGATGGGTGTTTCTGTCTAGAGTTTGTTGTTCCTGTATGGATTTCTTCACACGGTGCAAAGACCTGCACGTTAGGTTAATCGGCCCTCTGAATTGCCTTTTGTGTGAATGATTGTCTGTCTTTCTGCGTCCGCCCAGCTCAGGGTCAGGCTCCGGGATATGCTGCAGACCAAGTACACGGCCTAGCACAGTATGTATCTCTGCCCTACAGGGGTATCAAATATGGATAGGAGAGTAGAATTGATTCAACCACTCAAATTCTTATAAAGCTTCTTGTACTGTGTATGATGGTTATTGGAGACTTTACAATTCATTCGGAAATAATTGTAAATATAACCTATTATTTAAGCAGATTAATGCTGAATTTATTGTTGAACCTAGATTCAAGGATGCTAGGGCATGCTAAGCTACTCAATTTGTTTTTATGCGCCCCTATAGCACCATAACCTCACCCCCCCAGCATACAGGAACTACCAATTTTACAAGGCATCCTGAAGAAAAAGGAGAGACACAATTTGTCTGTATGCCCAGTCAAACCATCTCCAAATACATATTATTAGTGAAAGTGTCAATAACAACCTTTACTGTTTCATATATATTCTTTATTCTGAGTATATCATAGTGTATTCATATTTGTAATACTGTTCAGTGTTGATACTACACAAAATAATCACATTACACTTCTTTTGCACTTCTAGTTAGATGCAAGTGTATGTTGTTGTACTTGTACTGTATGCAATAGAGATAAAGTTGAATTTAATATATCTAATCTAATCAGATGTTTTTATACCAAATGTAACGTGCATTGCTGTAAAATGTATCATAGGATTGAATTAAGGCTTAGTTATGAATATAAAGGTTACATAAGATGCCCCTTTAATAAATCCCTTCCTGCAAAGTGAAACCAAGTGGAAGCAATTTTAAATCCACAACGGAAGTTATTTGTTCTTTAAACACCACATGTGTTTGCATTAGTGTGGAGAAGTGTGAGCCTATTCTTACTGTGTGTGTGTGTGTGTGTGTGTGTGTGTGTGTGTGTGTGTGTGTGTGTGTGTGTGTGTGTGTGTGTGTGTGTGTGTGTGTGTGTGTGTGTGTGTGTGTGTGTGTGTGTGTGTGTGTGTGTGTGTGTGTGTGTGTGTGTGTGTGTGTGTGTGTGTGTGTGTGTGTGTGTGTGACAGACAGGTTTTGTTTAAGGTCAAATGCCATAGCTGATCCCAACAATCTGCAGCAGAGCCGTGGTGCATCAGTGACATGTGTCATATTCAATTTATTATCATAATGTCAGGTTGAAGGAGCGTCAATCCAGTCAGGAAGGTCAAAGGTTCAAAATCCATTTTCAATTTAAAGTTTAGAGAGGATGCACACTGTAAACACTGTTAAAGAAAAATGTCTAGGTTATCAAATCCCAGTCATCACTGTATGCTGTGTAATGCATAAATCATGTATTGTTATACCTTTTTTATTATTGCATGGAAATTGTGAACAAATGTTTTACTTGCACAATGCATATCTGGTAAACTGAGCTCTGCCATATAACTTCTGCTTTATTAGCATCTTAAAATTGAATAAATGGAATACTTTGCTGGAGTGATTGCTTCTGCTACACAGACTAGCCTCCAGTTTCAGTAGTTCTCTGCATTTTATTGAGTCATTTACATTATAATGTCAAACCCCTGTAGATACGTACCAAACACTTTCTAATAGTTAGTCAGTAAAAATGTAAATGTTAGAGTGAGCCACTTGATCAGTGAAGATAGTAAAGCAAATACTGAAGTGCCACATGTGAAATAATCCACCTCTAAAACGGTAACTAAACAATTGAACAATTTTCTCCTATTTGAGTAATATTTGTAAAAAAAAATGGAACTATTTGAAGTAACATCTTAGACGTTCCAAAAGAAGAAAACACAATTTATATTGGAGAATTTTTTTTATAACTGTACTGTATTATTAATGGTCTTATTAAAAAATCCACAAGATCAATAAGATATAAGCAGAAGCGCTCTCTTTTCCTCTCTCCCTCCCCTGACAGCCCGTCTGTATCTCATGCAGCTCGCTGATCCAGTAATGAGTGACCCGACAGTAAAGAATAAACATATTTATAACTAGTTTAGCTTGTTCCAGAGGTAGATAAAATGGCTAAGTGTGTTGGGTCTAACTCTTCGTGTGTGTTTTGCTCCGCTCACCGGTCCGTTACAGCGGGCAGAGCTGCAGGATTTCTGCTTCACACACGTTGCATACCGCTATTTTATTGTCTTTTTCGGACACCTTAAAATACTGCCAGAAAGGTGAAGCCATTTTGGTTAGCTTGTTTTGCCGCACACAGAGAAAAGCAGCACGTTCTCACTCCCAACCCGTCACATGTTGACGGTCGGTCAGGGTACCCCTTGAGAGTCAGTTTTCAACGGGCAGGACGTCCCATTGACTTGCATAGAGCTCCCTGAACGTTGGTAATAGATGAGTTGGAATCGCGGCGAAATGCTCTCCGCAGATCCATTCTCACAGCGTTTATCAACCTTTTTCTTACTCAATATCAAGCCACACTTATTGTTTTTACTTCTTTATTTTAATTGAATAATGTAGGACTTTTGTTGCAGTCAGTTATGGGGAGAGTAGGGGCTCAGAATACTGAAATCTATATTGTTTCATCGTTTTTTCCTTCTAATTTTGTATTATTTTCTAAACCACACACTGTTATTTACTCAACAATAGGGGTGTAACCGTATACGTCGTACCCGTACCGAAATTATTCGGTACGGGCCCTTCGGTTCGGTACACTTGTGTACCGAAGTGTACCGAACGAATATAACGTTAAACGTAAAAAATTGAGAACGTGAAAAACCTTTTGGAAGTAATCTCAGGTGCTGTGTCGCAGCGTTCGAGTAGCATGTTCACAGTTTTGCAGGCCCATGCTCCGGGCAGGGCTGCAGGAACGCAGCGCTCAGTGCGTGATAGAGCGACCAAGTCATTTCATTGGACGAGAGGCAAACTATGAGAGCTGGTCACAGGGATGCATTCAAATTTAGTCAGTAATTTGAGGAACTGTCGAATTGGCGAACGCAGATAAAGTTGAGCTCGAAAATCCTCCAGCATCATTGAAGTCTCCGGCTTGGGAACATTTTGGTTTTGCGGTTACGTACAAGGATGACGGACAAAGACATGTGGACCGAACCAAAGCTGTTTGTCGGCATTGTTCAACTAAAATTGGTTACGCGGCTGGCAATACATCAAACTTGCACACTCATTTGAAAAGGCATCCCCCAAACTTGAATATCACCGATACCAAAAGAAAAAAGACTGAAGTCCAAACCCAACTCCCACTAGCATTTAAGCCTCAACCACTCACAAAAAGTTCAGACAGAGCCAAAGCTATTACAAACGCCAAATATCCTTATGTTGCCATGTTAGCAAAGCGCTACCTGGCTGTATCTGCTACCTCTGTCCCTAGCGAGAGGGTGTTCTCCACAGCAGGAGACATTGTTAGTGCCAGCAGATCTGCCCTTTCGGCAAGCAATGTGAAAAAAACATGAAAATACAATGACAAGCAAGTCATAATGTCAAACTGGCTGCTTAGGTACTAGTACAGTACAGTTCAAATACAGATTATTTCAGTTCATCGAAATGCTGCACCTTAATGTTTATTTTATTTTGTATTTATTTGAGTGAATATTCACAGTTTAATAATAATCAAAAACCCAAAACTAATAGTTTATGTTTTGTGAGTACTAGTACAGTAAAGTTCAAATACAGATTATTTCAGTTAATCGAAATGCTGCACCTTAATGTTTATTTTATTATATTTTGTATTTATTTGAGTGAATATTCACAGTTTAATAATAATCAAAAACCCAAAACTAATAGTTTATGTTTTGTGAGTAGTAGTACAGTAAAGTTCAAATACAGATTATTTCAGTTCATCGAAATGCTGCACCTTAATGTTTATTTTATTACATTTTGTATGTATTTGAGTGAATACATTATTCACAGTTTAATAATAATTAAAAAAAATAAAAAAATGTTGTGTTTTGTGATAATTGTTTCTGCTGTACCGAAAACGTACCGAACCGAACCGTGACCTAAAAACCGAGGTACGTACCGAACCGAAATGTTTGTGAACCGTTACACCCCTACTCAACAATAACACATAATTAGCCTTGTGTTTATTTATTTGTTTGATTAATAAACACAAGTTCACCAGAAATAATCCCGGACGAGCCCCCACTTGTTACAACCTTACTTAAAGAGCATCTTGCAGGTTTTTATTTTTTCTACATTTATGCTTAAACTTGCTTGAAAATTACACTTAAAAAAGTGAATGCAGGATTTGATATGTTTTACGAGACATAAGGGCAGGAATTCAGAGGGAAAGGAGCAATTTTGAGCTCTGCTCTTAAAAACGGCTTTTTTTTAAGGTCATACGTCAAACGCATCATATTACATCACACAGGGGACACATCTCCGCTCTCTGACCACGGGTATAGTGGAGTTGCGTTGAGTAGAGCGGTTGTGTTTTAAGGAGCTGGTATTTTTCAGTAGTTTTACATTGCATTTCAACATTTGTAATCATGGTGCAGTATTGTGTTTGTGCAGGTTGCACAAATACCAGCCTGTCAGGACATCGAGTCCACAGTAAAAAGGACCGGAGCTAGCGTTCCTTCCTGGGTGCGTTGTGCATCCACCTCCCTGCAGCACATACTCTCCACAGCTTTATCAGGAAACCGTATTACTTCTATCTCCCCCCCACCCCCTTCACTGCTCTCTCTCTCTCTCTCCCCTCCGGTACTGTGTTGTTTGTGTGTGCGTGGTGGCTGTCACTCCTGGCTCCCGGCTCAACCTCCACTCACCTGCTGCAATCAGCTGTGCACCCTCCCCGACTACACACCTGCTTTCCATCAAGCCATTTACAACGACATATCAACGGAGGCTCCACAACCTTTCTCCGCCAGATCGTCAAGTATCAGCCGTATCTCGCGTCTCCCATCCGGTACACAGCACCATAGTGTGGAGTTGCATTAGGTAACGCGAGATACGGCTGATACTGTACTTGCGCATTAGTTTCTGTTATGGATCAGTATCCACAGTCCTGCCAGTAACGTTACTTACTATATTATCAATGCTACTTTAGTTATAGCCTGATATATGATAGCTAACTTTACAATGTTGTGATGTGACATTAGCTAACATTCTGTAGCTAACGCCGCTCACTCACCAAGATAGTTGCCCGGTTCTCCACTGGTTCTCCTCACACCACAGCTCAATTTCTCTCCGATGGCCGTTATTTCTTCTAATCCTTGGCTGCTCCTGGTCTCTTGGACGCCTAGCAGGCTCATAATTATAAGGTTGTGGTCCGTTATATGCATTCCAATATTCATGTTCAACTTCTTCTGTGTCTTCTGTGTCGAAACTAGCATTGGGATCCATGTTTATTTATACGTTACACCGGCCGCTCTCCCCCTTGTGTCCCCCCGTGTTACGTCACACGCGGGAGGTCACGTGGCGAGGCTTTTTTATGCGGAAGTGAACATTTCTTACAAAAACGACGCCAGATGTCACTGTAGTGTATATTTCTGTATATATTTTTGAAAATCTAGTGTACTCATCATTTTCCTACACATTTATTCACAGGTGTCTTTAACCTGGAAGTTGCTCTTTAAGGCTGGAAACAAACAGGGAGGCCACACAGAGTTAAAGAACAACTTGCAGGTTTTTTATTTTACTACATTTATGCTCAACCTTACCCGAAAATTACAATTAAAAATGTTAATGCAGGATTTGACATGTTTTACAAGACATATGGGCAGGAATTCAGAGGAAAAGGAGCCGTTTTGAGCTCAGCTACTAAAAACTTTTTTTTTTAACGTCAAACGCGTCATATTACGTCACATGGGGGAGCAACTTTCTCGGACTCGTTCTTTGCCCAATCCGCGGTAGTAGTTTGTAGTTGGTTTGAGCGGTTGTGATTTAGTGAGCTGGTATTTTTTCGGTAATTTTACATTGCATTTCACCATTTTTAATCATGGTGAGCTGGAGTTTGTGCAGGTTGCACAAACTCCAGCCTGTCAGGACATCGAGTCCACAGTTTCCCTCACGGGAAAAGGACCGGAGCTAGCTTTCGTTCCTGGGTGCGTTGTGCATCCACCTCCCTGCAGCACATACTCTCCACAGCTTTAGCAGGAAACCGTATTATATCTCTCTGCCACCCCTTCGCTGCTCTCTGTCTCTCCCCTCCGGTACACAGCACCGTAAGACGTAGTGTGGAGTTGCATTAGGTAACGCTGTGGTGGTTGTATTGCTCCAGCCGTCTACTTTGTGTTTGTTTCCCCCTGTCTGTGTTGTTTGTGTGGGCATGATGGCTGGAGCCTCCCGGCTCAACCTCCACTCACCTGCTGCAATCAGCTGTGCACCCTCCCCGACTACACACCTGCTTTCCATCAAGCCATTTACGACGGCATATCAACGGAGGCTCCACAACCTTTCTCTGCCAGATCGTCAAGTATCAGCCGTATCTCGCGTCTCCCCTCCGGTACACAGCACCGTAAGACGTAGTGTGGAGTTGCCTTAGGTAACGCGAGATACGGCTGATAATTGCGCATTAGTTTCTGTTATGGATCAGTATCAACAGTCCTGCCAGTAACGTTACTATATTATCAATACTACTTTAGTTATAGCCTGATATATGATTGCTACCTTTACAATGTTGTGATGTGACTGACGTTAGCTAACATTAAATGTAGCTAACGCCGGTCACTCACCAAGACAGCTGCTCTGTTCTCCACTGGTTCTCCACACACCAAAGCTCCATTTCTCTCCGAAGGCCGTTATTTTTTCTAATCCTTGGCTGCTCCTGGTCTCTTGGACGCATAGCAGGCTCATAATTATAATCATATGCATTCAAATATATATTTTCAACCTCTTCTGTGTCAAAACTACCATTGTGATCCATGTTTATTCATACATTAGACCGGCCGCTCTCCCCCATGTTACGTCACACGCGGGAGATCACGTGCGGTGGCTTTTTTATGCGGAAGTGAAAATGTCTTACTAAAATGACGCCAGATGTCACTGTAGTGTATATTTCTGTATATTCTTTTGAAAATCTAATCTAGTGTATTCATCATTTTCCTACACATTTATTCACTGGTGTCTCTAACCTGCAAGTTGCTCTTTAAATGCCTATCAAATGTTTATTTAACAGGTTAACATAAAATACCTCTGAGTAATTGTGTATGTAAGAATAAGACTGTCAGTAGTGTCAGCAGTTAGTGGATGTGTGGAAGTGTGCTGTAGGCATGTTGGATGGTGCATCAAACCAAACACAGGTGGGAGGCTGAGGTTGCTGCAGCAGGCCAAGATCAGAATCAGAGAGTGAACCTTCCAGCTGGGCAAGCCTTTATGCCTTCTTGAGGCTCCACCTCTAGATGGGCGGGCACAAACAGGACGACACTCCCAGTACCTGCCAGAGGACAAAAAGGCAGGGAGCACAGACAGGCAGATGGGGGGAGGGGTCGTCACAAAGACATTGGGAAAAATAACCCTTTTAATGTCGTGTTCAGCATTCTCAGCTAAGGCTATGGTAATCATGCAGCGAGCTCACAATGCAGTAATAGAAATAGCTTTGTGTGTCCATGTGGGGATATACTCGGTAGTTTGTAAGAATGTCTGCCTGTTTTCCACTCCCCTTTGTGGCTGTGAAATGTTTAATGTAGGAACATGAAAAGTCTCTCTTCACACTGCTTTACTCAAGACACCCCATCCCACTTTTATCCTTACGTAACACTCAACATCTATCATTCCTTACACTCCTTCCTTAAGAGATGACAAGACAGACAAAAGTCAATGTTGCGCAAGTTGATGGGAGAGGGTTTTGTTTTTGGCTGAGATGTGACAAGACAGTCAGACATCAACTAAAAAAGGTTATGCGGCCAATCAGCCGGGAACATGGCTGAGAGCTGCCATGGCAACAAATCAGCAGTGTTGATGAGGGCTGGTGCTAGAGGCGCTCGACGGGGAGCAAGTGTGTATTTGTGTGTGTTTGTGTCACTTACCATCAGAACAGATGTGTCTGCTGCCTGTCATTTTCATGTACATCAAACGGTTGGCCTTGATGGCTGCTGACGATAATTTGACACGTTCCAACCAAACGCAGAGCCTCTGGTGGGCCGGCACGCTGCTGGCTGTGCTTCTGAGGCTGTTAAAGAAAGAAGGTTCCAAAGTTTCACACTCATTATTCTTCTCTCTTTTTTTCTTCTTTTAGAAACCATTTGGAATTTCCCTGGCGTAATTCCCGGCCCCCTCCACGCATAAATAAAAAAAAAAATAGTCGTTACAGTCGTTTTGCACAGCTCAGTGCAAATTACAGTAGAAAGTCATTTATCTGGAGCCGGTGGGAAAAAAGGGCCGTTAGGATGGCTGAGAGCAGTTCACTCATTCAAATGCACATACGAGGAGATTGTGTACCGGTTGGTGAGCACTTGAGTTTACACAGTGAGAGCGCGTGGCCCCAATGGGAAGGCTTGTTGCCCCTTTTATGCTCTTAACCTTTTATTGAAATGTTTTATGTTACTATATTTTATTCAATATGCTCCTTTAGATATGTTTTTATTTTATCCTTATAGCTTTGTGAAGATCCTTGAGATGACGTTGTCTTTAAAGTGTGCTATATAAATCAAATATATTATTATTATTATTATTACTACAGTGATGATGTATTTTTGTAGGCCAACCAGGATGTTAGCATCGCAAGGGCTCCATCGACAAAAAGCTATGGAGATTTTCCACTGTAATTCGGGATTTATGCAGGGAAAATAAGCTTTGTGGCAAACACGTTTATGATTTTTAAACGTTCTGTTCAGTAGTAAATCTCCATATATTATATTTGAAGGGTAAATGCAATCTAACATGGCTGCGCGTCACCACCGCTAAGCTAAAGGTGGCTAATGTTTAGCGCTATGATGTTTAATCGTTTATTTCCTCACACTCCACTGTGTAGTAATACTATGTTACAATTTAAAAGTCTGACATTTAGTACGAAACTTGTTAGGATACTGTAAGTAAAGAGGAACTTCAAAGTTTGGTGATATGGCTTTTTGGGTTGTCACTGTGAAACCTGTCATGTTTTCCATAGTCATTTGATCCAGTGTCAATTGAAACAGATTAATAAGCAGTTATGGAAGTACTCAGTAGGTGATAAAGTGGAAAAAACGTTGGTCTGAAAATACTCCATTACAAGTAAAAGTTCTGGGTTCAAACTGTTAGTGAAGTAAAAGTACAAAAGTATTACCATCCAAATGTTCTTAAAGTAATCATGATGCTGAATGGCCATTTTAGATTCAAATGTATTCTATTGCTTCATTATAATAAATGATCCATTTATGTGAACTCAATTTTACTGCCAGGTATCGTAATCCATAAGAAGAATATGTCATTTATTTTATTACATTTTTGTGTTAATAATTTGAATTTACTGAGTGGGTAGTGAGAAAAGAGTTCATTCTTTTTATTTCATATTGTAGTGGATTAGAAGAATGAAAGTAGCCTCCAATGGAAATACAAAGTAAAGTATGGTCGACATAACTCAAAAATGTACTTCACAAAATCTCTTCAGCTTGTTTTAACCACAGACCTTTTTTCAGGCTTCTAACCAAAAACATGTTCAAAAATACAACAGACATCGAGAGTGGTTTAATGCTAACTCATTTCTAGGTTTTAAGACACATTACTGCACTACTCTATTACTTGACCGTAGAAAAATAACAATATCAATATTTTTTTGGTTCAATTTCCAATAATTTATCAGCATAAATGTTCTTATGCATGTGTTAGAAAAATCATACTCGTCACCGACTTGAGTTTCAGTATCAAGATACATGTATTTGTTATACTTGCCAAAATTGAAGTAGTACTCACATACAGGCAAATGGTACTACTAGTTCCCCGAACAGTGTCCTTCACATACTTATATACGAGAAAGGGTGTTACACAGTCACAAGATGGAGGAATACAGGTTCAATACTGTATACAATGCATTTTTCCCACGTCATAAATGATCATGCTTGTCATATGTCTATCTCCATAGAGGCTGAATCATCATGTTAATCGTTAATCGTCACATAGCTATGCCTAAAACAGTGTGTAATGATGCTCTTCTAGGTACATTAATCATACATCCTGCCATACACACTGTTATACTCTTGGGCCTTCGTTATCATGTGCACCTCTGTCCTTGAAAGAGTACATTTAGTATTTTCCCAACAGCATCTAACATGTATTCGTTCCCTCAGGCTGCATGTTATACAACAATATGCTTGTAATACATTGTGGGTTCATTTGTGGTGATGTGAAATATGTTTATGTCATGTGTATCATTAGCCAATATAATATATTTGCATTGTTTTTCTTTTAACATTGGCTGGGTGACATTCAGACAAATTAGTTTCTGCCGTTTCTCTTTATTCATTATTAGGATTATACCTAAGGCATTAATCAACAATTCCCTTAATAAGAATGTATCCACTTACTGCCCTGCAGTACTTACCCCCCCGTGAGTTTATTGTTACGTCCCTGGCTGGGTAATTACCTGAGCTTGTTATAAGCTGGGGACTTGGACATTAATGTAGTTCTCTATGGTGGAACGTGCTGATTTTCAATTTCAGTTTGTGCACGTGCATCTTCACACATACACGTGTACTCTTTGGAGTGTGAAACCTACAGGTAATTACTTCGCCACTGTTCTGTCTTCCACATCAATGTCCCTCTGATCAATAAAGGTATTAGCAGCAAGCGCTAGCAGCTCTATACAATGAGGCTAACGTCCCCTAGGACAGTGATTCTCAAACTTGTTTCAATAATGTACCCCCTTTGAAAAAAGAATTCAGCCAAGTACCCCCTGATCAGCGCAAAAACTATTTGTTAGGGAAAAAAAGCCTATATAAAGAGGTACAGTATGTGCTGCACCATCAGTGTCTGATTTATTAAAACAACAACATTGTAACTGAGAAACATTACATTACATTGCATTTAGCTGACGCTTTTATCCAAAACACTTAAATGCTACATTTCAAATGTTTACAATCCATCACTAAATTCATGACCAATCAATTTTAACATCATGCAATAACACTGAGACGACTTTAGTTGCATTGAACTGATCTTTTTAATAAGTTGTACTGACAATGTAGTGAGAAACAAGGGCTTGTGCTTCACTGAGGATCTTTGTCATTCTGACAGGGAGGCAACTGCAGTTATTATACTTTGTGTTTTGAAATATGTGTAACTCTATTCATATAAAACCCACACTGCTCAAACTTTGTTAATTTTCCTAAAATTGGTATATTTATCTATTTATTTATTTTTTCATTAACAAAATATATCTCACGTACCCCCTGCAGTACTCCAACGTACCCCTAGGGGTCCGCGTACCCCCATTTGAGAACCGTTCAGCCCGCGACCCCCAAAATAACAGTGCCAGAGACTGGCGACCCCCTGTCGACGGGGGGCGGGGGGGGGGGGGGGGTTAGAGGGGTGAAAAAAAAGTTTGAGAAACACTGCTCTAGTGGATTGTCAAAGGGGGAGCCTCGTTGCGGAGAAATTATACAGATGGCTAGTCCGCCCCTGAAAATGTCTATGCAAACGTTAATAATAATTAAAAAAATATTATAAAAAAAGATTATATATATTTTTAAATACATTTTTATTTTGTAATCGTCTCGCGACCCCCACTCGGGGTCTCGCGACTCCCCGGGGGGTCGCTACCCCCACTTTGGGAACCCCTGCCCTAGGGGATGCTTCGGAAGCCATACAGTAGATTGGACTCTTACAGAGTCACCAAATCGTTACAAAATATCCCTTTAACAACATCTCTAATCTAGTATTGACTCTTTTAGTTCTTAAAGTAGTAATGGAATGACACAAGTTCTTGATTATCAATGTATAGTAATGCATAATACATTATAATGTATGGTTTAATAGACTTATTTCAGGAAATGGGTATAACCATGTAGTGTATAGAAAGGCAGTGTATATATGATTAACTGTGACAATTCAGACAGATATTGTTACATACTGTAGGCCAAGTATTGCATATAGTAAAAAAGATGAACATGAGTATTATGTGTATTTCAATGTGTCTGTAATTCTGTATTCACATAACATGTGTGTATGTGGTTAAGTACAATGTTTTAATAACATGTCAAGAGAACGAAGACCCACTCCCTATGCAGGAATGAGGGGCTCATACTACACACAAATGGTTTATTAATTAGATAATTAATTTCATGATCAGTTGACACATCATATATTGGCCAAGGCCATTAATACATTATAATTATTTAAAATATACAAAATATTTTATTGCTCAATTCTTTGAATATAGTGTTTTATAAAACCTGTATATTAATTCAGGAAGCTAATGTTAGGGAATATGTGGGATTGTAGTGTGTCAAACAGGAACGTTCTTTCAATATGTTAACTACAGATGCAATTGACTCATACTAAAGAATGAAATGCTTTACGCAATAAATGTAAAGACGGGGAGGCATGTGGGGCAGTGGGTTGAGCGTTGGTGTTGGGATCAGGGGGTCACAGGTTCAAACCCCACTGCAGTCAGCATGTCGTTGTGTCCCTGGGCAAGACACTCCACCCCAAATTGCTCCTGTGGGGATTGCCCACAGTATTGAGTATGTAAGTCGCTTTGGATAAAAGCGTCTAACAAGTAACATGTAATGTAAGGTTTAATTAGCCAAAATCTGGAGAAAAAAACGTCTGGAACATAGTTCTCTTTATAATGTACTGTCCGATGATGCAGCAGTCTGATCTCCAACTGTGCACTAAATATCTGTACAATTACAATATGCAAAGCAAAAGCATTAAAACACTACCTATATTTCTGCCCACTTTTAAGGGGAAGAACTGAAGCAATATTGTGCAATATTAGCCAAACTCCAACCTTTTTCAAGGCTCTTAAATGCACTTTATTAAGGTTTTATTAAGCCCGTAACTCGTTATTTCACTGAGTTGTAAATACGTTTCACTCTGTTCTGTAGCCTTGATCTGGACCATGGTTGCAGACTGCACTGAAGCATTATAGTGTGGAAACCTGGCCCAAAGTCAACAAGAGGCAAAAGTGGCCGAGTATGCACTTAATACAGCTGTACTGTATATAACTTTGTGGAAATGTGATAAAAGTATAATTATGTACCCATATGACTCTTGAGTCTAAGTGTGTACCAATTAGTCCATGTGAGGCATTTTACTTATTTTTTGGAGAGAGGTTTGGCTATACGTACTTTTCTTTTGCCAATCTATTTTAGTTTTACTCTCATCCAAGGATAAGATGAATAGATACTGCACATATCGTTTGTTACACCTGGCTGAGATCTAATCACACAACCTCACATGTAGTCTCGCTCTCACTGTCAGGATTGCGACACAAACTGATGAACCCAAATCCACGACCCAGAGACAAAGTCTTGAATATAAAAAAAATGTAATCTTAATTTTACAGATCAGGATATCCCTCTTAATAGGTGGGGTATGTAATTTATTTCAGAAACACTTTTTGTTATATTCCATGGAATGCTCTTAACATCCCAATAGCAATGAATATATTAAATGCTTTGATCATCTGTGGAAGCCGTAGCACTTTAAAAAGCACGACCAATCATTTTAGCCGGCCCGGCTAAAATAACTGGATGGCCTACCTGCCTGTCAGCCTCATCTGTGCAAAAACTTATCTCGTGCCCTCATTGGTCATGTGCGCGTTCGTGTGTGTTGGAGGAGGGGCTCTGTAAGGAAGTGGCAGATTTGATCCGTTTGTGTACTTTCAAATTCTAGCGCACTCGAGCTGGTTTCCCCAAAATTACCTACCCCACCTTTAACAGAGTAGGTACTGGAAATAACAAAAGGTGCTCGCAGGGAGGAAAAAACTAGGCATAACAAAAAGAGAACTTAAGCCTATAAAATAAACAAAACCTGACATGAGTAAAAGCAATCCTTTCTTAGCTGAGGCTTGGCACGACCATTCGGAGAAACAAACAAGACGAACTGACACAGGATAGGGGAGAGACAGGACTATTTAAACACGAAGTGAGTGGGAACAGGTGGAAACAATCAGGGGCGGGGCAGACACTGATGATGGTGGGAAAAACATGGGGAGGAAGAAACAGGGCCTGAAATGAAAGACAAGAGGTAAGTACAAAATAAAACAGGAAATGACCGACAAAATGCATAAACATAACTAACACATTTGACGAGACACAACTAGGGATGGGTACCGATCCCCGGTATTAAACGGGCCCCGGGGCTGAATTATTAAAGACTGTGGTACCGTTAAGCTCCAACGTTATCGGTCTTTTTATCGGTACTGGAGACGTCTAAAAAATATATGTCATGTGTATTATTGCTACACAAACATTATATTGCAGTTTTAGTGTCGCCAACTCCGTTTCTAACATGCAAAAACTGCTAAATGCTTCTATGATTATTTTTAGTATTTTCGATCTCTCTCTCTATGCTCGTTGCCTAAAGTTCAATAAGAGTTTAGCATGTAAGGGCGGTAACACGAGCAATTTGTCTAAACATTTAGCAAAAGTGCACCACATTCAGACGGAGGAATGCACCGTTTTTGACTGTCTTTCTAGCAGCTCTGTAGCCCCCCCCATCCACGAGTAACGTTTCCACGTCAGGTATTATGTATGCTAGCAGGGTTAACATGGGTTAATAATTAGAGGTAACTGAGTTATTTAATTTTTTTAAGTTTCAGCTATTCTGTTTACAATTCTATCATCAGATTATTTAATACGATTTGTTAAAACATTGTTGTTTCTTTTGATGTGAAATATTATGTATTTAATGCTTGCTTAAAAAAGCAATGTTAATTTTGTTCACAATTTGGTTCGTTAGTTTACCTTGTTTTTCTCTCCAAAAGAACCGATAAGAGCACCGTTGAAAGACCGGACCGATAAGCAGTATCGTTAAAACCTTAACGATACACAACACTCACTTTTTACTGATTGTTAGGCATTCATATACATCTTCATTGAACGTAGCCCAAGGAGTTTACTTATTCAGATACAATGCCCAGATCACATGCTAAGCCATACATAAAGGTGCTTATACAATCTTGCAATATAGATGTTACTTAATTCCAAATAAAATGTATTCGTACACAGCACAATATATGGTTTCAGACACACTACACAAAAGGTATTGGTATCTGTATCCTGGGGGAGACAGTCATTTGACAGGCTGTGTACATTTGTCAAATGGGTGTTATAACAGTGTAGTGCATGATGTAATATGGCTGTAATATCATGGTTACATGCATTTATGGGTCTTATAACGCTGTAACATAAATAACATGGGTGTATTATGGTCGTATTAATGTGTAATATGGATGTAATAAGTTAAGTATGGCTGTAATTTGGGCCTAATAAAAGTTTAACATGGGTTTAAAAATGGGCATAATAAGGGTGTAATAGCCAGGTAATATGGGTTTAATAGCAGTGTAACAGGGGTGTAATAGGGGTCTATTACTATGGGTGTAATAACAGTATTATGTGGGTGTTGTATATAAAACAGCAATGCATTATTTTTCCAAAATATCTATGTGAATGACAATTTAGGGTTTAAGTGACTAAGTGGCAGTTATAATAAAAGTGGTTTGTTTTTTAATGGCGTGTGGTTAATTCAAATATAACATCAGAGCATGATACTCAAGAACAGTAATACACTGAGCAGCATAAGATATATGAATAGATGTTGGATAATTTAGCCTTGTCAGGAACTCTAAAGCACAGAAGGAGGTCTGGATGTGGAGTGAGACAAACATCATAGCAGGAGCTGTCTCTGCTTAAAACTTGAAAGGGAAGGCAGGAGAGAAGAGAGGATTCTGTGAGATGAAAAGCGAGAAAAATAAAAGCTAGTTGGAGGATGGAGAGAAACTGAGGAGAAGAACACAAACCAGGAGAGAGAAAGCAGGAGAGACACACAAATAAATATGCCTCCGGAGAGAGTCTGAGAGTGACATGCTGCTGCCACGACTGTACCGGCTATGAGTAAACTGTCAAAACATCCACTGGTCCGCCTGGCAGCCCTCCCATTCCTCTTTCTTTTCCAAGTCTTATAATCGGTCTTTGTTTCTTTCTTATTTTGCTGCCCCATAAGGGAAACTTCCAACATTAAACTGGCTGATGACAAAAGTAAGAAGAATGCAGGACAGGAACAGAACTTATAACAGTCACATGTATTTAGTTGTTTCCTATGATGTCAGCTGGTCAGTTGCAGCCAAAAAATAACTATTAATAACCATGATTCTGACATTTGAATGAAATCCTCTTTATTTGGCACACACATGTACATGTACACAGTGAAATTTGGCCTGTGCATTAAACCCATTCTAGTAATAGGAGCAGTGGGCAGCTGTGGGGGGGGGGGTTTGTGCCTTATGTGCTCAAGGGCACCACGACAGTGACCACGTCTTAATTTGGTCTGATGTGGGAGCAACTTTCTCGGACTCGTTCTCTGCCCAATCCGCGGTAGTAGTTTATAGTTGGTTTGAGCGGTTGTGATTTAGTGAGCTGGTATGTTTTCGGTAATTTTACATTGCATTTCACCATTTTTAATCATGGTGAGCTGGAGTTTGTGCAGGTTGCACAAACTCCAGCCTGTCAGGACATCGAGTCCACAGTTTCCCTCACGGGAAAAGGACCGGAGCTAGCTTTCGTTCCTGGGTGCGTTGTGCATCCACCTCCCTGCAGCACATACTCTCCACAGCTTTAGCAGGAAACCATATTACATCTCTCTTCACCGCTCTCTCTCTCTCCCCTCCGGTACACAGCACCGTAAGACGTAGTATGGAGTTGCATTAGGTAACGCTGTGGTGGCTGTACTGCTCCTGCCGTCTACTTTGTGTTTGTTTCCCCCTGTCCGTGTTGTTTGTGTGGGCATGGTGGCTGGAGCCTCCCGGCTCAACCTCCACTCACCTGCTGCAATCAGCTGTGCATCCTCCCCGACTACACACCTGCTTTCCATCAAGCCATTTACAACGGCATATCAACGGAGGCTCCACAACCTTTCTCCGCCAGATCGTCAAGTATCAGCCGTATCTCGCGTTTCCCCTCCGGTACACAGCACCGTAAGACGTAGTGTGGAGTTGCATTAGGTAACGCGAGATACGGCTGATAATTGCGCATTAGTTTCTGTTATGGATCAGTATTAACAGTCCTGCCAGTAACGTTACTATATTATCAATACTACTTTAGTTATAGCCTGATATATGATTGCTACCTTTACAATGTTGTGATGTGACGTTAGCTAACATTAAATGTAGCTAACGCCGGTCACTCACCAAGATAGCTGCCCAGTTCTCCACTGGTTCTCCACCCACCAAAGCTCCATTTCTCTCCGATGGCCGTTATTTTTTCTAATCCTTGGCTGCTCCTTGTCTCTTGGACGCATAGCAGGCTCATAATTATAATCATATGCATTCGAATATATATTTTCAACCTCTTCTGTGTCAAAACTAGCATTGTGATCCATGTTTATTCATACGTTAGACCGGCCGCTCTCCCCCATGTTAGTACGTCACACGTGGGAGGTCACGTACGGAGGCTTTTTTATGCGGAAGTCAACATTTCTTACTAAAACGACGCCAGATGTCACTGTAGTGTATATTTCTGTATATTCTTTTGAAAATCTAGTGTATTCATCATTTTCCTACACATTTATTCACTGGTGTCTCTAACCTGCAAGTTGCTCTTTAAGCGCCACCCATTAATCAAACCAAAAAAAGAGTTTCATTCGAATACACAGCAAATTGCAGTTTTTTTGTACAACTTATTTTTTATCTAACAACTTTTTTCCAACAAATAATAATAAAAACTATTTGGACACCACAGCATGTATAAAAAGCATTATTATGCGACACAAATAACCCTGGGTTATGACTCTAGAATAAAATAAAACATCACTGTTGTATTCACAGCAGTATCAAAATATGCATAGAGGTCGTTTTACGAGCCATCAAGATTACTTCAAAGTGATGACAGCTATTAACAGAACATATGTCTGAATACCAATATAACAATAATTTGTAAAAAAAACCAGTGGATTAATCTCACAGTGTGAACACAATATGTGCTGCACTGTCCTGACAAAAGTGACAGCAAAAATAACCGTTTTCCAACAAATAAGAAAACTTACCTGACACCACGGCAGGTATAGCAAACATAAAATAAATAACCTGCCAATTATTGTAGAATAAAAAATCCTTCATGAGAAATCTTAAAATGGCCTTGGTCTGATACATTAACTATTTTCCAAAATGACCAGTAAGGAAGCAAAGCCTCCGGGCTTTGATGAACCCCTCTGTAAAAACACCTTTAGATTATCTGACAAAGTAGCTTCATGTTTGTTATAGGGCAGAGATTGCTCCCTAGAATAAGTCAAGTTAACTTGTTCTGCTTCTTGGAATATCATTACTGACACCTGTGCTGCTGTGTGAACCAATCAACAGGCTGCAGAGAGAAAATGGAGGCAGGTTGAGAGAAAAACTGATACACTCAAACCAATTTAACAATGATTGAATATATTGAACACAATACTGATATACTGGACCAATCATGGCCTACAAATGTTGGAGTGTCGATCAATATTGTGTGTCCGTGAGCTACTGTAAGGCTGTCCTCATCAAAATATATCCTCTTCCTCCCCAATTGACAAATTGTTGATTTTTTGACAGATCTGTAAAATGTAGTAGTAGTAGTAGTCATTAATCAATCAAAGATATACTTATAAGTTACACAAAAATAAGTTATAGAGAATACTAACAGCATCAGAAATGACTCATCGAAATCTTGCTTGGCTAAAACCAAAACTGTTTAGTCAACTTAGAGTGTGCAGCCGTAATGTAAACACATTTGTCTGTGTTTGTGTGTGTGTGTCACGCTGACTGATAGCCATGCCCCTCCAGCCCAGTGTGTAGTGCCCTGTGAGACCCAGCAATAAACACACAGCCATGCGTCGGCCATGAATCTTTGCCATCACCCAGCCGGAGCCACACAAACACACTGCTAAGACGCTGCAAATTTCAACAGCAGCCATGATACTGTAGTTGCAGTTACCCCAACCCAGTCTCACAAAAAAACGTGTAATAACTATACGTTGGTCCACAACTTGGGATTTCTACAAAAACGCCTCTGAAATTGTAAGATCCCTACGTTTTTTTTCACCATTCATTCCAATGGCTGGCGTCTATGTCACGTGATCTTCAAATTTCTCCCTGCAAAATATGGCCGAACTTCGCTTTATTCTCGGTGGAAAAGGCCTATTTTAAAGTTAGTTTGGCCATTAAAATGCGTTTTGATGTCATTTGATGCGAGAAATATGAGTTGTTATTTCAGATTATGTGGGCAGTGGATGTACATGATCTTTAGTTTGCTAGTTATTACGAAGATTACTTCAGGAAATTGTGTCTATACAACGTTTTCATTGTGACCAAGGTGGTTGCTAGGGACGCTGCTATCAATATTATTTCTGTTATGTAACTGTTTAATGGTGTTATCTTTATTGCTACCCCCTTCCCCGTTAATTTATAGTGTTGGTCCACAGCGCAAAACGTATTACCAATAGAAATACATTGCTTCTAAAATCGTTCTGTGTCAGAATATTGACATCTGTATTTTTTTTTAAATCTTTTTTTCCTTCTAATTTGTTATTATTTACATTGCTTTAAAAATCGTTCTGTGCGACACGAAGAACATGGCGAAATCGTGTTGGTGAACACGAATCAATCGATTAATTTTGTGACTATAACACGATATGCCGTGAGACTGTGTTGAAATAAACGTTATATGTACTGTATGTATTTTCACTTTTTAAGTAATGTACCACTGTACTGGTGCCGAATAAGAAGACACTGTTAATATCATATGGTTTATTGAGCAGCCTGTGATAAGTTTGTTGCTATCTAGCTAGCTAGCAGTAGAGGTGGTTGTCAGAGTTTTTACAGGTAACAAGCCTTGAAGCTAGATTTAATTAAATTAGTTAACTAGCTGTTTAGATAAGACACAGAACATGAAACAATAATAATGTCTACAGCCACACTAGTAACTCTGTGATGCTGTACTTAGCAGGATTACCTTGAGCTAATTGCTAATGTCATTATGCAACATGCTCACAACTACAATGTTTACATGCTAATGTCCAGAAAGTAGCCTACAGTTATAACCATGTGTACTGTCTAAGTCACATGTGTCAAACTCAAGGCCCGGGGGCCAAATCAGGCCCTTGGTGGATTTAATTTTGGCCCGCAGGATAATTTTTAATTACTATTAGATCTGGCCCGGCGGTGTATTGCACGTACACCTTCACTCAATCCTGAGGGTTTCCTCAGCTCAGAGCCTGACCCCAAACATTGATGACCTTGCACCCAAGATGAGATGCCAAGTATTTGGCTTGAACTAGCATCACAGAGCAGCACACAGAGTTTAAATGGATGTTTCCTTCTGCACTTTTTTTCTTGCGACAAAAGGGCATGTTTGGTTTTTTTCTTTGAGGGAAATTGTTTTTTTGAAGCTGTTGTTGGCCTGTGGAAAAATGTAAATTACTCCGGAAAAGCTGCAGATAGAGCCAAATGAATTCAACTGATTATGTAATGTTTAATGTTTTTTTTTTTAGGCAATAATTTTGTTTTGTTAGTTCCAAGTTTAATATGTGCAATAACTTCATTTCAATACGTTTTGCAATAAACATTGAACCAGTCCGGCCCTCGACTAGTACCGATTTTTTTATTTTGGCCCACTGTGTATTTGAGATTGACACCCCTGGTCTAAGTGCAATATATTATGCTAGCACATGCCAATCAACACTAGACATAAAGTTAGGATGAAACTGAATATAGTTGTGCATGTACATCCTTCATAAAAGTGTAGGATGTACATTGTCATCTTGTCTTTCTGTTTTTTTTACTTACCTTTCTTATGGTTTCAATGTCATCACTTCCTGCCCTTGAGTGCTCCTAGTCTGTGCAATCCCCCTCATTAGTTTGACCTGTGCCCAGGGGCGGACTGGCCATCGGGACGTTCGGGACGAATCCCGATGGGCCGGTCTTGAAGTGGGCCGGTCGGACGATGTGGGCCGGTCGGAAAAGTCACCCCCCCCCCCCGTCGACAATTTACTAATTGACTTACCGCTAGTAAAATGTCATAGCAATTCATTACATTCTTTTTGAGATATTCCAATCAGGACCAAAATAGTGGTCTAATGGACCAGCCCAACCACTGTTTGACTGCTGTTTCGCTGGTTAACAACAGCAACAATGAGCATCTACATAAAGTCCATACATCTAAATGTAAAACATTGTAATTCAATTAAGTATCTTAGTACATGCAGTAGTATTTCTTAGTTGTATTTATCTAACATTAAGAGGCAACAACCAGGCAAGACAAACATCATTCACCAAAGTATTTTGGTAGAGGTTATATTACCGTGTTTATGACTGTTTTCAGAGCCATATGTTGTCATTAACACTTTGTAATGAGCATCAGGGATTCTTTTCCTGTGGGAATCTGTAGAATGAGCTGAACTGGTGGTGGTAGTTATGAAGGATGTGCAACAGATTTTGAATTTCCCTTTTTTTAAGTAACTTCTCAAATGTTCTTTTATCTCTCTGCCTAATTTCCTTTCAATTTCCTTTCCATTCCTCTACCCCTCTTAGCGTAGGATGATGAGAACTTTCCGATACATAGACATTTCTAGAGATTTTTCCCAACTATATTTCAATTATAAACTTTTCATGTGTTTGAGATGTTGCCAGGAATTAGCAGTTGGGTTGGGATTGATAGCTTGTGTCGGTGTACAAAGACACAGCATAACATCTTGCGTTTTAAAGATTAAAGAGCTCCATTGATATCAGTCTCTCTAATGCCTGCAGCTTGAATGACTTCAAAAATAATTTGCATATCGGCACATGCATGCACATGAGCACAGGTTTCATCATGATGCCTAATGTTTGTCATCACCCTGGGGTGACGCATTGACTTCAACAGAGCAAGGTGAGCAGTGACTGCGAATCACTGGAGTGCACAGGAGAGAGTTAAGTGTTACATGGGATGTGATTGCATGTGCTGCAGCAAAAACATGCTCCTCAGGGCTTAAATTATACAGAACATTCAAATCATACAAACAACTTCCAGCTTACCCACGCACAACTTTGTAAAGTATGTGATTTCCATTTCATCACGTCTAAGTGTCATATTCAGAGTGAATCAATGTGTTAATGAACAGGTTTAGGGGGGGAACGCCAAACACACTTGACATACTCAAGAGTGATTACACCAAAGTGGAAGCAACATTTAGTTTCAAATTAATTTAGATTAAGTCAGGAAATTGAATAAGTAATAGTTTCCGAAAGGAGTTTGATGCTAACAGAAGCTGTCTTTCAGCTTGGGAGCGTGTGCGTTTAGATGGAAGGGATCATCAGGAAGTGTGAATTACATTTTTTACAGCAAACTGCAATATCTATTTTCAACTTCACCACATCACAGCTTTGTTGTCAAATATGATACAACTTTCCTTGAAAACAGATAATCTCACAACGGTTATGTGAATCATGTCACGGTTGGGGAAAAATAGGACCCAAATGCAGATTGAGGAGGAAGCAGGTTTCAAAAGTAAACAAAAAGGTGAGCTTTATTTTCAAAAGCTGAAAAAACTAAATCCATGAACAGGTACGAGGTAAAACAATAATCCATGAACAGGTACGAGGTAGCATCCAAACAAAAGGTGACTGTGACCAACATGAAGGGAGCCATAAAGGACAAATAATGAACCAACCCCGAACACAGGAAGAGACAAGACTAAATACAGGGAGGGGTAATCACGAGACAAGAAACAGCCGGGCAGGGGAGGAGAAACACAAGGGCAACAGGTGAACACAATCAGACAATCAGACACACCAGGGAAACTAACGACAGGGAGAACAGAATCGCAAAATAAAACCATGACAAGACAGACCAAACTAAAACCATGAAATAAAACTAAGATCGTGACAAATCAGGGTTAATCAATCTTCTAAATATGACATATTCCCTAACATGATTTATAACTTTTCAGGTTTGAGAGGAAAAACGTTAGCAACATAAATATAAGTTTTTACATTCCATATTACAGTAAATTCATCAAATGAAATGCCGCATTTGCTGTTCAGGTTATAATGGCTGTCGTAAGGATTCTTAACGTAGAAGTCTCTGGAGGAGGCAAAGGTTTTTTTTTTAAAACAAGCTAAGTTATAGAAAGGTTGCATCTACCTGAATTAAAACTCACACCTTGCGACCATGCACTACATGAAACAAATATAGTACTTTGTGTGCCCAAACATGCATGAGTCTAGCTAAAATTGTTCTACATTCACTTAGAAAGTTATTTACCTTCAGTGAAGTGTGACCAACCTTCCTGCTGTTTTTTTACAGAACTACTTTATCTCAAAATATCTAACAACTTTGAGAATGCAGTGCAAAAGACGTGCTGAGTGGACTGGTTTGAACGGGAACAGGTATTTTATTGAATATCTTCTAGCTGTGTGTGTGTGCTAGTGTATTCACTGCATGAGTCTATGATGAGAGGGAATTAGACAAACCTTTACAAATGGATCAATGATGGAGCAGAGGGAGGATTACAACTTTCATGAAGCTATTAAAGCCCATGATACCGAACCTTACACGTTCACGGACATGTGCAGCCTGCTAAAGGAGGGACTGCAGAGAGTTGGATAAGGCATGAAGGATCAATGATGTAAAATGGAAGAAGCGGATCTCCTTTACTATGGTCTTTTCTACCTTATCTGAGGTTAGCCCGCTCATGGTTGTGGTGGTATTAAAGATAGAGATTCACCCAGCATCTATTGACATTAAACTGGAATTTGACAAAGAAAATCAAGAGCTCGGTGAATGTTCTGTAAATACAGGTTGTTCTGAGTATAAGAAGCAATGAATAACAAGCTGATCTCTCTATTAGCATACTCTCTCCTAATTTTCAGTTCAGGTTTTATACAGTGCAAAACATCAATCTGCTATAAACTCCCAAAACATTAATCTGACTAGCCACTGATAGTGGTAGCCTCAGCATGACACAACTCAAAGGCCCCTTGAGCTGCGTTTGATTCTTTCTCATTCTCTTATTTCATGGCTTGGTTGAATACTACATTCTGATTGGTCAATTTGAACGATTCAAAGGTCTGCTAATTGTTGCTAAGCAGAACAGACGTTATATGATCTGATCAAGGGATTACAGTATGTTAGGTCATACCAATCCGCAGAGAGAAGGATGGATGTCAGGTGTGGACAACAAACTGTCCCCAGCGAAGAATAGAAAAAGAGCACAAGAGAAGGAAAGAAGTTCAGAGAGAGAGTGCTGGAGGTCAGAGAAACTAGCAGAAAAAGACAGGAAGTAAACAATATCAGGAAAAGGTATGGGCTCCTCGGGAATTGTTTAAAGACTGCTTGAAAATAAAATGTTAACAGACTTAGACTAGGTGGGCGGTAACATTTTAAGTTACATTTGCTGTTGCCGCAGCTCCAGCCATTGGTACGCAGTTAATTTTTCTTAATGAAAGTAATAGGAATTTCCAATCGATATTGTGAGTCAAGTCAAGTTTATACATAAATGTGTATATATATATATATATATATATATATATATACCTCCAATATATCTGCCTAATAACGTGATACCTATTTGAGGGTTTACAAGGACATTTTCAGAGGAATTTGCTATTTATTTTGCATTCCAATTGTAACCTTGGAATACCTCCAACAGATCTCTTACTATCTAAAAAACCAAGGACACCGACATATCCCCATGGTTATTTGGAGCAGAATGGCCCATCCATGGACGATATTCAGTTAGACCGGAAATATTTTACAAACTGTAGTTCAAGTTTAGAACCATGCTTGGGACCTTTTGGGTTAGCATTGTTTCATCCACCACAAAAATGTAACAAAATTGTTGCGAGGAATCTAAAAAGATTAACCAACACTTTCTATTTTACCTTAGTTTGCGTTTGTGTGATGTAACCAATGGCTGGCGCCCGGGTAAAGCGTCTGTTTGTAATTTTGTCATTAACAACCGAGTCTCCTGCGGTTCCTTTAATTTGTCTGAAGATTGGGCGGTCGGCCGTTGCAGAGAGACGTTCCAAATCTCATTGTCTCTCCAGTTAATCATGTTTTATTCACTCATGGTTGCTTGTTTTTCTCAAGTTTCACACCAGCCGTGATAAAATAACATCAAAGATAAAATCCCACATAGGCTCATTCGGACCTTGCACAGACTTTATACTAGAGCCCTGGTGAGGTTAGGTGGGATTAATGCCTGGTTTAACTGATTTGGACATTTGTGTTCTCACATGCAGCTTGTCCGGGTAATCTTTAGGTCATTTCAGGGTTGTAGTGCATGTTTGAAATGAGATTTAGAAAATCCAAACACCGATATTGGAAAAACTATTAGAGTGGCTTCCCGCTGAAAACGTGTGAGCACTTAAAATGTCCCTGTCCATATGCGATAGAACGCTGTATTTCTGATGGGAGCATGAGTATCACATCATGTACATTTTACAGTAGAATTAGCATCATAAAAATAGAATACTATTATATTATTAACATACCATCATATGTTGTAAAAATACATAGGAGAGGGTTTTCAGAGAGTAGTGGTATAGATTTCCTCGTAAGAACACATACTCCATAAGCTGTGTGTTGCCGTGTTATTCATTCATCACCAAGCCTGTTTGTTACTGGAAAGCTTGAAACAATATTATTTAAAGTTCACTCGTTCAACTAAACATAGCAGTTCAAATCAACACTCATCTGTCCTGCTGTTGTTTTAGACAAGTACTAACCACAACCGTTGCCTCATTCATGGAATGGTTAATGGACTTCATTTATACAGCGATTTATCAAACGTTTACTTGTACATATACAAGTGATCATTCACCTATTCACACAGAGCAACCTGCTCAAGAAAGCTAACACTCACACACATTCGAGGCTAACATGTGAAGCTAGCTTTCACACACATTCAAGCAATTTGTTGTTAAGTATCTTGCACAAGGACATATCGACATGTTGAATGCAATGCATGGGCTGGGATCGAGGCCAGTCTACCACAATCAATGTGGGGTCCCTTTATTATATATAGTAGGAAAATCAATAGGCCTTTATTTTGGCATCAAATATATTTTTTGACCTGGAAGGTGTTCCTGTCAATCTGGCAAGTATATAATTACTGGGAAACCACCATGTTAGTGAGTGTTGTTGAATCAAGTAATTTGCAGGAATGTTTGCTGAAGTTACCAGAAAACACTCAGTTATTTCATGATGTTCTTGCTTTAATCAGAATACATTGGTGAGATCCAAAAACTAAATTATATTTTCTTAGTTCGGGTTGATCACCCTTTTGTTACTCATTAAAGAGCATCTTGCAAGTTTTTTTTTTTTCTACATTTATGCTTAAACTTGCTTGAAAATTACAATTAAAAAAGTGAATGTAGGATTTGATATGTTTTACGAGACATAAGGGCAGGAATTCAGAGGGAAAGGAGCAATTTTGAGCTCTGCTCTTAAAAAGGGCTTTTTTTTAAGGTCATACGTCAAACGCGTCATATTACATCACAAAGGGTAAGCATCTCCCCGCTCTCTGACCGCGGGTATAGTTAGTAGTTGCGTTGAGTTGAGCGGTTGTGTTTTACTGAGCTGGTATTTTTCGGTAGTTTTACATTGTATTTCACCATTTGTAATCCTGGTGCAGTATTGTGTTTGTGCAGGTTGCACAAATACCAGCCTGTCAGGACATCGAGTCCACAGTAAAAAGGACCGGAGCTAGCGTTCGTTCCTGGGTGCATTGTGCATCCACCTCCCTGCAGCACATACTCTCCACAGCTTTATCAGTAAACCCTATTACTTCTCTCTCCCCCCCTTCGCTGCTCTCTCTCGCTCCCCTCCGGTACACGGCACCGTAAGACGTAGTGTGGAGTTGCATTAGGTAACGCTGTGGTGGCTGTACTGCTCCAGCCGTCTCCTTTGTGTTTGTTTGTTTCCCCCTGTCTGTGTTGTTTGTGTGTGCGTGGTGGCCGTCACTCCTGGCTCCCGGCTCAACCTCCATTCACCTGCTGCAATCGGCTGTGCACCCTCCCCGACTACACACCTGCTTTCCATCAAGCCATTTACAACGACATATCAACGGAGGCTCCACAACCTTTCTCCGCCAGATCATCAAGTATCAGCCGTATCTCGCGTCTCTCCTCCGGTACACAGCACCGTAGTGTGGAGTTGCAGTAGGTAACGCGAGATACGGCTGATACTTGCGCATTAGTTTCTGTTATGGATCAGTATCAACAGTCCTGCCAGTAACGTTACTATATTATCAATGCTACGTTAGTTATAGCCTGATATATGATAGCTAACTTCACAATGTTGTGATGTGACGTTAGCTAACATTCTGTAGCTAACGCCGCTCACTCACCAAGATAGTTGCCCAGTTCTCCACTGGTTCTCCTCACACCACAGCTCAATTTCTCTCCGATGGCCGTTATGTCTTCTAATCCTTGGCTGTTCCTGGTCTCTTGGACGCCTAGCAGGCTCATAATTATAAGGTTGTGGTCCGTCATATGCACTCGAATATTCATGTTCACCTTCTTCTGTGTCGAAACTAGCATTGGGATCCATGTTTATTCATACGTTACACCGGCCGCTCTCCCTCTTGTGTCCCCCGTGTTACGTCACACGCGGGAGGTCACGTGCCGAGGCTTTTTTATGCGGAAGTGAACATTTCTTACAAAAACGACGCCAGGTGTCACTGTAGTGTATATTTCTGTATATCTTTTTGAAAATCTAGTGTATTCATCATTTTCCTACACATTTATTCACAGGTGTCTTTAACCTGGAAGTTGCTCTTTAAATGGTATTGATTCTGTGGAGCAAGACAGTGCATGCCCACAAGCTGCTTGGCTAGCTATTATTTATGCTTTACGATATTTTCTTATGCTATTCAAGTTCATGTTGATTAAGAAACACACATTATACAGCTGATTTTATGGGTTAAAAAGAAATACATGCAAATGCAGCACAGATTTGCCTTACATGTTACTTTTAACTTATAATGTGGGGGAAATCATTTGATTCACTGAGGCAACAGCTAATTATGCATTCAGCTCTGATCAGCGAGCTCACAAAAGACATCCAAATGTTGTCTGATGCTCCAATAGAAATACTCATTAACGAAATAACCAAACATTCCAAAATGTTTGCAAAGGCAGCTATTAAACTCAATTCGGGCAAAATTGATTGTGCATGTTATCATCACAACATTATAATAATAGCTTTGGTTTGTAAAAATTAATGATGTAGGAGTGATTAAACAAACTTCTAAAATGAGGACGAGAGGTGCCAAAATCATCAAACCTTTAAGGCAAGGCAAGTTTATGCTAAAGCACCTTTCAACACAAGGAAATTCAAAGTGCTTTACAAAAATGAAAGACATTAAGAGCATTAAGAACCATGATATAAAATGACATCTAGAAACACTAATTTAAAAGCAATGATATAAAATGACATTTAAAAACACTAATTTAAAAGCAATGATAAAAATCAAAGATAATACAAATTACAGTGGACTTTAAGATATGAATACATCAATTAAAAGCAGCGGCAAAAAGAAAAGTCTTTAGCCTGGATTTAAAAGTAGTACTGTAAGAGTTCCAGCGGACCTGCAGGTTTCTGGGAGTTTGTTCCATATATTTGGAGCATAATAACTGAACGCTGCTTCTCCATGTTTAGTTCTGACTCTGGGGAAAGAAATCTGACAGAAAGCTGACCAGTCCCTGAAGACCTGAGAGTTCTGGATGGTTCATCATTTAGCAGTAGGTCAGAAATGTATTTTGGGCCTAAACCATACAATGCTTTATAAACCAGCAGCAGTATTTTTGAAATCAATTATTTGACACAGAGGACAACACACTCTCACTCCATAATCGTCCAGGAGTGACGCTTGGTCAGGGTCCCCGAGGCGTGCAGTTGTGACGCTCATAGGCTCCTTCAGCTTCATAAAGCTTTCAACTGATTGCAATGTATTCCCATCTGCGGCGGGATTTGACGCCCATGGAAGCACGGCATTCGTTTGTGTCGGCTTCCCTTAAAAGGCAATGTGAGCGTCCATTCCCATTGGATAACGGAGAGTTGTACACCAGGAAGTAAGTATTCCCCTTACTGTCGATTGATTTGACAGTGATATCTGCACTACTCATCGACTAAAAAACACCAGATTATCCTTTTTAATTACACAACATTGATTGGTTTAAATTGTGCGCAATGCTTTTGTATTTTTCGCCTTCGATTCGGAAAAAAAAATATTTTTCCGGAGTTTAGGATGGCAGAAGACACTACACTACCCAGAATCCCCAGCTATCGTTTAGGACTACACCATGTGCTCTGTTTCACAAACCCCGTGATTAGTTCTCAAGCTTGACAGCTTGGCAAGCTGACAAGCTTGTTGTAGGTCATTGGAGGGAAAACCAGAAAAATACATTTACTTCTCCAAAGCCTACGCACTTCTCCCAGGACATCAAAGTCACTTAGAAAAGGTGCTTGGGGCGCAGACTAGGACCTAAAGAGACACCCTTGTTCCTATTCAAAATCAGTGGAGCATCCAAATGATTCTAAAATCTGATATTTGATGGTGAAATGGATACATAATGCTGCCATGGACCCCTGGGCACCATGTTGAGTCTATTGTTGCTCTTAAAACCTGCTCAAACATCAGCCATGCCTAATCTTTACCAATTACAGATTCAACAATCACTCAAGACTTCAATTCCAATGTAATACTATGTAGTCAAGCACACATACATACATAAATTGTGTCTGCAATAGTTACAGGCTGGTTTACTGTAGCCCAATATCAATCTCTCACACAGAATGCATGCATGTAATATACATATACTACACTAACAGGTGAGCCCTTTGAATTTGAGTTTGAGTGTCATAAATTTGAAATGGTCCCAATAAAAGGGACCCAGTGTCAAAAAGCAAAACGCATACAACACTGGCAAGTGAGCCTGAATGCATCTCCCTCTTTACAATGGGTGCAAGCAGAAGAACAGTGCACAAATCAACAGCCACAGGTATTAAAGTATGTTCTTACCTTTAAATGTATGCCTCCAGGCTTTCGGGGACTCTAACACAACAACATTTGAGAGTGCCACACAAAGTCAAGCCTCATTTTATTTTTTCCCTGTAGATTTTATTTTGAGAAAATGTTTCCCTGGCGCCTCATTTGCCCTTTTAGAAGTGAGAATCAGAAATATTTTTATTCGACCCGCAGCGGGGACGTTTTGTTACAGCAAAAGTGACAGTGCGTTTAATAGTCAAAAAAATTAAAATAAATAGTAAGCTAATATCATAAATAAAGAGGCAAGCACATGTTGTGAAAAAATGAGACAAATAAGTAAAAATTGTTGTGATGTCAGGACCCAGGGCTTGAGAATGAGGCTGGGATATGTTGTGTGTGTGTTCATAAAGTATGTGACGGCTTGTATCGCCAATTCTCCGGTGTATTCCAAGATAATGACCAGACATCAAATTATTGTTTGTGTGTTTAGAGAGGCTGAGAAACAGGATAAGTGAAAGGTATGACTGGAGAAAGACAGAACATTTGTGAATTCAAAGGAAGCAAGCAAGAAAAGGAAGAAGAAAATGGCACCATTACAAGAAGCACGAAAAGGAGATGTGCATGGTAGACTGAGCGAGGTATTAGAGGTGTGATCTTAGTCAACATTCACAGCCATCCCGCTGGGATTTTCTGAAGGGTTAATAATCAATGCCAACACATCGGGCCCGGCCAATTAACACACAGCTAGAGATCTACCATGAATGGGTAAATGGAGCGAGAGAGGGGGGAGAGATTGATTTTGATTATAAGGAAACCGCAACTCTCTTTGGCTGAAGGGAGAAAATGCCTGTGTTCAACTGATGATGTTATTCTTAAACAGTCTTCCTTAAATTAGGCGATCAGACAACCCAGCCAGTGGAAAAATTGGTGTTGCTCAACCATGGCGGTGTAGCCCTTATGCAACATGTGTGACCTTTCCTCCATCACAAGTGAGGAAAGTTCAAAGTATGTCTGAATTCTTAAAATTGTAAGTTACATTAAAAGATAGTTTTGACTGTTAGCTTTCTTTTGAACAAACAGATGTTTTTTTCACCAAACGCACTTTGTAAACAAAATACATTTCACCAAATGTGTTTACTTGGGGCCTAATAAATCAGTTGCAACTCTTTCCTTCTTCCAAAAACATTAGTAGAGTTGATTGTTTCTCTACCCACAATGGCTAGAATCTGTCCTCTTCCATACCTTTGGATGGTGCATTCATGTTCCCTGCAGGGCTCAGATGCTTAAATGCGTCTGCATGAGCAATCTGGTAAACCAGGAAAACAACACAAAGAGATGCTAATCGAAATATTAGGCTATGGGCTACCAGTCCAAAATCCAACTGGGTAATTTTAAAGCTGCATGTACTGTTGTTATGTCATAACAATGACTTATCTCACACAACAGGCACAATGCAAAGTTGTTATGAAAGACATGCTAACAAAAATATTCAGAAAAGAGTCTTGGATATTAGCATATACATTTAGCATATAGCATTGTTTGTCTCTTAATCGGTATTTTAAGCGGGAAAATGTTTATATATTATGTATTAGTTTTAAATGTTTTCACTGAAGTTCGCCAGGTAGTTTTCCAGAACTTTTTAACTGAAAATAAGTTTTCTGTGGCTGATGAGAGCAGAATTGTGGGCCAAAAAAACAAAACAATGACTCATGCATGTGATCATTTTCTGTGTATTCATCTAACCAGACAACCAAGTCTCATGGCATTTCGTGTTCACCAACACGATTTTTAATCTATTGATTCGTGTTCACCAACACGATTTTCCCCTTTTTTTCGTGTTGCACAGCACGATTTTAAAAGCAATGTATTTCTACTGGTAATGTGTTTCGTGCCTGCAGCAGGTCTTTTTCTCCGGTCGGGTCGTGGAAGACTGGAAGCTGTGTGGTTCATAAAAACATGTTCTTACTCAATATCAAGCCACAATGATTGCTTTTATTTTAAATCGTATAATTTCTGACTTTTGTGTCCGTCTGCGAGGAAAATAAATGGGGCTCAGAGCCTCAGAATACTGAAATCTGTATTTTTAAATCTTTTTTTCCTTCTAATTTGTTATTCTTTTCAAAATAACACACTTCTATTTACTCACCAATAACACACAATTATCCTTGCTTCTATTTATTGGTTTAATTCCATAATCTCTGGCTTTTTTGGTGTCCGTCAGGAACTGAATTTCAAAATAAAAATAACCGGAAACAGACGTAGGCCTCTTGGAGTTTAGGATGGCCGAAGACACTACACTACCCATAATCCCCAGCTATCGTTGAGGACTACAGTCCCCATGATTAATCTTCAAGCACTGGGATTGGATGTTGGAGTGGCAGTGCGCCAAGGTTACGCCGAGCGTCAAACAGCTGTTTGAAATGGAACAAAACTACGCCAGACTATCCAAAACTGGAATCGAACGCCCCCCCCAGAACTACACATGCTGACTATTGTGTTTCGAAAAATGTTCCATGGGACGTCTCTACTGAACGTTTTCGTTTTTCCCACAATTAGAAGTTGCCAGTATTAAACACATTGGTGTTATCAAATGTAAAACATATAATTAATAAATGGGTGAAAATCGCTTGTGTCCATAATGCGCAGCATTAATATATACCCACATGACAGCTCATTGTTACTTTGTAATTCTACTCCACAATTCAGAGGTTAACCTGATTGCCAAGTGCCAACAATCAGGAGAGATATTTGATAGTTGGTGCTTGAGAAGACTAAACATTTATCTGCAATTGACATGAATGGAAACGAGTAATAAAGTATATTCATTACTCGTTATTCTCTACTAATAGTTAATTAAAGACTATATAATGGCTATTTTGCACATCCCTTTCAAGATTTCAAGATTTTCAAAGGTTATTGACATATCATATACAAAACTACGGTGTATGCAATGAATGAAAATCTTGGGTCACAGGTTCCTCAACAGCACATTACAAGACATCTATCAACATGGGTTTGTTCCTCCACCATTAAACTGTCATATTCTGCACATTTCTTATACTATCTACATACATAAGAGTATAATTCATATGTATAATACCAGTTAAAATAAGTGCTTCAACATAGTTAACATTGCAGGAAAGCAATATATTAGACGTTAAGTACTTTTTCAGGCTTAATATTTATCTGTAGATACCCCCAAAGTTTTTTTCTTATTTAAAAGAGGACCTTAATCTAAAGTATTATTTAATATTTAAATAAAGGTTCATTCGTTTTTCTGTTTTGCACATCCTCCTATTAATATCTTTGTACATCTGGCACTAAACTGTTTTATTGTAGAGATCACTTACAGTATGTTCTTGATTTTTTTATATTTCTATCACAGACCTTCTACTTTCCCCCTATGAAAGTATGTACTCTTAATATTTTTTAATCAAATATAACACATAAAAACAATAATTCAATAACATGCTTTAACCACTAGGCGGTGCACACAAGGTACACACAGCTATAATAACTTTGTATTATCAGTGTAGGACACTTATGTATGTACAACATCTGAAGATGTGTAGTTTTATTCATGTTTTCGCATAATTTTATAGCATATTGCTATACTATTTCAGACTCAGTATTTACATTCTTATATTCAAAGAAAATCAAAGTCCTTTTATATCAGCTGTGCACCGTTATGGTGTAAATATAACCTATCTACGAATTAGATCAAATATAAAAGTCAGCCGAATTAAGGTTGATACTGCAAGGAGACGTATTGTCTGAAGAGAAATTGAAGATGTTGTTTAATTGTTGATATATTTATGATCCACGTTAAGTATTCAGTTTCGGCGGCATTTCTTCCAGTTTTTCCAAAGGTCTTCTCATCAGGGCTCTATAAATAAAGAACTACGGCAGATCTGTCATATGTAATGCAGCCGGACCGTGTATTACAATGCCGTTATGTGAAGACTTTCAAAGAGAAAAGCAAGAACACTCGGAATTAAGTATTATTTTATTCTTTTAAAATGTTTTCCGGATTTCATATCATATAAACACCAAATCCCAGCATGCATTGCGGCTAAAACATCCAATCAGCGAGCTTAAACCATAGCTGAGGATCTTGGGTAAGCGCTCGAAATGCCTACGTCTGTTTCCGGTTATTTTTATTTTGAAATTCAGTTCCTGAAGGACGCCAACAAAGCCCGAGATTATGGAATTAAACCAATAAATAAAAGCAAGGATAATTGTGTGTTATTGGTGAGTAAATTTACAGTGTGTTATTTTGAAAAGAATAACAAATTAGAAGGAAAAAAAGATTTAAAAATACAGATTTCATTATTCTGAGGCTCTGAACCCCATTTATTTTCCTCACAGACGGAAACAAAAGTCAGAAATTATACGATTTAAAATAAAAGCAATAATTGTGGCTTGATATTGAGTAAGAACATGTTTTTATGAACCACAGAGCTTCCGGTGTTCCACGACCCGACCGGAGAAAAAGACGTGCTGCAGGTACAAAACACATTACCAGTAGAAATGCATTGCTTTTAAAATCGTGCTGTGCAACACGAAAAAAAGGAGAAAATCGTGTTGGTGAACACGAATCAATAGATTAAAAATCGTGTTGGTGAACACGAAATGCCTGAGACTGGGTTGAACCAGATCCATTCCACATACTTGATAGTCATTTATTACATTTTATATATGACTTATTATCATTGACAGTTTAATTTGCAAAATTAATTAACTTGCTGCACTTTCTGCAAAGTAAACATAGCTTGTGTAACTTCTTACTTAAACAACAGATTGAGGTTCTTCTTCTTTGTGGTGTAAAAGATATGACATAAGGCGCGTTCACAACAAGTACTTTTCCCACAAAGGTTCCTGAGAACTACGATTTAGTTGCGTTATCACCAAAAGTCCCAGGAACTAAATTAGTTCTAGAGAACCTTTTTTACCCCCTTTCAGTCCCTGCAAGAGAGCAGGGACTTTCGTGGGAGAAAAAGGTTCCTGTGTCTGATTGGCTGGGCGGAATGCAAACCACGCCCCGTCAAACTCCAAAAACTTTTGTGAAGCCGCCATTTTATTATCCTCGCATTGCATTATTATCATTAGCCCAGCGCAGAAACGCAGAGAGACTAACTTATGACAACATCCGCATCACCCATAGTTATGTTTCCGAGGATTTAGGATTTCAAGTCAACAAACAACAAATACAACCTTGAGATATCTACATGACTTTAAAGTGGACCTATCATTCTATATTTGAACAATATATTGTAGGGCCATACCTATATAAA